>NW_008236217.1:4727828-4764629 GCF_000691975.1 Corvus brachyrhynchos | reverse complement strand
TACACATAAGTTACATTTCAAAAGTTTCATGAAACATAATGAAGCAAAGGTAGTGGTGGTGGGGGGTGTCTGTGTGCAAAGGTTTATTAACACGGTCCTTTTCAATAAAACAGTGCTTCAGCAGGTATTAGAGACAGTTCTGTCTCCTGTGTGCCCCTGCAGATGCACAGCCTACGGGACACTTTCGATAAAGTTATTTTGGAAATCTAGACCCCACCCCTGTTTCAGTTGTCTGAAACCTGGGACTTTGAGAGTTTGTTCCCCTTTTTTTTCTTTGGCACTATGGGATAGGTTATTCTCACAGGACTTGAAACAGTAACAGGAGAGCTAGTTGATCAGATTCTCCAGCTTATGAGGTAGAAGGGATGTTTCTAGGACATGATCTAACTTTTCCAAGGCAGGTGAACCTTATCCTAAAGCTGCCAATTTCCCGTTTTTCTAGTCTACACAATTATTTCCACACTATGACACCATGATCATGGCTTGCTGCCCTGGAGAGTGCTGCACTCTTGTGGCTGGGCCGCTAATTTTTTGTGTAAACAGGAATAATGAGCTCCAAAGACCAAATGTTCATTTTCAGATGTTTGAGATAACTTAATTGAAGTCAGTAATCTGCTCACTTGTCTGGTAGGGGACTATAATGGGAAGATTCTGATACACACCAAGAACCCTAACCACTGAGAAGAGACAGAAATGTTTTGATGAGATTCTTTGTTTTAAGTGCAAATGGCCTTGCCCACTGTAATAGCAAGCACGGGCATGTCCTGGCTCATCAGAATCATATCTGATTAGTCACAGAATCACAGAATGGGTCAGGCTGGAAGGGACCACAGGGGGTCATCTGGTCCAACCTTGCTGTTCAAGCAGGGTCATCCTAGAGCACCTGGCACAGGATTGAGTCCAGATGCTTCTCAAATATCCCCAGCGAGGGAGACTCCACAACCTCTCCGGACAATCTGTTCCAGTGCTCAGTCACCTGCACAGTGAAGAACATCTTCCTCATATCGAGGCAGAGCTTTCTGTGCATCAGTTTCTGCCCATTTCCTCCTGTCCTGTTGCTTGGCACCACTGAGAAGAGCCTGGCTCCATCCTCTTGACACCCACCTTTAGGTATTCATACACATTAATGAGGTCTCCTCTCAGTCTTTTTTTTCTTAAGGCTGCACAGGCCCAGTGTGTGATGGCTTCTGTGTAAATTCCTCCATGCAAGCTTAACCTTAATAGTGATGTCCTGTATGTTTGCGAATAAAAGGGGGTTACAATTTCAAGTACTCAGCTCTGGGTTTGTCGTGGAACAGTCATTAATGATCATTTTGCTTCAGTGGGACAGCTCAAGATGAGCAAATCTGTTAAAGAGAGGTTGAGTACAGCAGTTATACAGAGCAGGTATTTTGAAGGTATCTTCTGGTACTGTCCTAAATAACAAGGATAAAAAGAACTTAAATTTTCCATCCATTTAAGTGCTAAGGCTGAATGCTTTGCCATGGCATTGGGATGAGAGTAGAGTTTGTCCTGTAAATATACTTTAGAATCATAGAGTATGAGTTAGAAGGGACCCATGAGGATCATCTTCTGCTTCATTCCTTGGGAGAAGAGTGAAGAAATAAACATTGAAAAAATTAGTGGTTTCAATGAAGCAGATTAATTGAGACAGAGTAGCTGATTGGAATGCTCTCTAAGGCAGAATGTAACGTGGATATTTAAACATCATTGCCTTTGTCTGAAATACACATGGGAATATGACTTTACAGATTTTAACTTGCATGTGTGGATATATACACACACAAACATAAATGCAGACACACACACACACACACACACACGTATTACTGTTTTCTAACTCATTTTTCCATTGTAG
Organism: Corvus brachyrhynchos; assembly: GCF_000691975.1. Taxonomy (NCBI): domain Eukaryota; kingdom Metazoa; phylum Chordata; class Aves; order Passeriformes; family Corvidae; genus Corvus; species Corvus brachyrhynchos. The sequence goes on along the minus strand of NW_008236217.1, from coordinate 4,762,771 downwards.
ACAAGCCCAGAGGGAACAAAATATTCCTAGCTTGGAGATTTCTACATCTGCTTGTCAGGCAGCTATCAGACAGAAACAGCATGACTACATAAATCACTGTAAATCAGCACATTTTTCACCAGCACAAAGCCCTCAGCACAGAACCACTTTAGAGTGCACTGCTCCATAGTTTGTTTGCAGACCTCCCATGCCAGCATCAGGGAAGTCAGATCATACTATTCAGCGTCTCACAGTAACCAGATGCAGAATAAAGAAATTGCTTTTCAAAGCTGTAGTCTGCACTAGGCTTTTCCAAGCAAAGCAGTGATGTCTAACATGCATCTTCTCTCTTCTGCTTGTTTTTCAGGCCCTTTTGGCCTTCAGCTTTCCAAGATGAGGTGTTAGTCTCCTGTTTTGCAAGCAGTCTAGACCTGTCTTTAGATTCTGGTGCATTTTAGATTCTGAAATTGGTCAAAGGGAAATTGGTCAAAGGGAAAGTCTGTATATCAGTTATAAGGGGTCCACAAAGAGTAATAAAATAAAAACCTGTTGTCACTGTGCTTAAATACCTAATGTCAGTGAAGGGTATATAGGTCCAGTCAAAATTGAAGGAATCTGTAAATTAAAGGAAGTTTGGTTAAAAAAACCTCTGATGAACTATCCAAATCCATGAAATTAAGTATCTGTCTTTTTTGTAGTCCAGACTCTAACTTGGGGTCACAGAAAAGGATGGAGGTTCTATCCACAGACAGAAAAAGTGGTTTCCTGGTCTTCAGCTTTAGTAAGAAAACTTATATTAGGGCAAGTTAAAAATAGGTTTAGCATAGTTATGAGTTATGCTTTATGTACAGTGTGTTTGTGTTAAAGATGTCTCTATAGGATTGCAATTATCAGAGACAAGCTGGCCCAAATTAAAAAAAAAGAAAAAAAAATTAGGCCAAAACTGCCCTGCATTGCTCAGATTAATCAAACAGTGGCATCTGACTGAAGACAAAGTCCACAACTGTGCACTGTATTATGAAATGTATAGTAGAGCACTTCCCATTAGTGTTTAACAGGCTTTGAGCCAGATTCAATAACTAATCTTTGTGCCTCAGCCTATGTGCATCTGTTGTCAGCTTTTTTTCCAATGCAGAGAGATGTGGTGGTCCCCATGACCAGACTGCCACATGGATCTTGACTCTTCTGCTTCCTTGGAGTGGCACTCTGGCTTGCAGATGCATCCAGTTGTTGCCTCTCTAGCCAAGCACCATTTTTCTCACCTTATGCTCTGTCATCTGCTTAGGTGAGAGTTTCTGTGCACTACAGAGGGTGGGTTCACAGATCTGTGTGCTGGAATGTGAAGGTGTGCATGTGACGCAGTTTTATCTGAAGACCTTTCCTGCCCTAGCAATGATGTAGCTGCAGGATGTAGGCCAGAGGGAATGGCACTGAATCCCTGCATAAGAGTGAGCAGTGTAAGGTAAAGAGAAGATATGTGTTACGCCACAGCAGTGAGCAAGGTTATATGTACATGCTGTCTTGATAATTAGTTTAATAGCCCAGTAAGGAAAACATCAAATTCCTACTCTTAAGGTACTGGAAAAACTTTCTCACTGACTGCAACACATGGCTGGTGGTTGAAGAAATAAGCATCCTGACTGTCCATAGCCCAGATGTGGCACCAGTGACCAAAAAAAAAAAAAAAGCAAAAAAGATAAGTCAGAGCAGAAAACAGAGGAAAAAACAGAGCAGAAATATTTTTCCCCAGTTGAAGCAAGGTTTCAGATATCCACTACTTCATAGTCTGAACTTCAGTAACAGAGAGATGAAAGATCACTGGGACCATCAGTGATAGATTTCATCCACTATTAAGATTCTTTGGTGTGGGACAGGGAAAGAAAATACTGGAATTCCATGATGTCTGAAATATATGACAGTAAGTAATATTTCAGCAATGCTTATACCTAGTTGAAGCAAGGTTTCAGATATCCACTACTTCATAGTCTGAACTTCAGTAACAGAGAGATGAAAGATCACTGGGACCATCAGTGATAGATTTCATCCACTATTAAGATTCTTTGGTGTGGGACAGGGAAAGAAAATACTGGAATTCCATGATGTCTGAAATATATGACAGTAAGTAATATTTCAGCAATGCTTATGCAAGTCAAGTGGGTACATGTCTGGTGACTTTAGTAATTACGTTTTATTAATGAGGTAAACCTAAAATCAAACATTTTTCTGCTATAGCCCCAATATTATTCTGCCTTCTCAGAAATACTACATGAGCATTTAAAGCAGTGCCTACTACAGAATAGTAGGCCCCTTGGAAGCTGTGTGTTTTCAAGTATAATGCTTTGGAATGGCTGAAATAAATGATACCGAAATGTAAAGGAGAAGGTAAGTTACAGCAACTCCAGTTGAGTTGTGCCTTTTTAATCTGGGGCATAATTTTTAATTGAAACAAACTTTTTGAAACATGACTAGGCTGGTTTCTGTGTCATTAGGGCAAGAACACCTCTCTGCTAAAAGTGTTTTGCTTTTTAATAGGGTTTAGCCATAATTTTCCAGTTTGTGCTGGTTGTTCAAAATAATTCCATCTCAGGTTGGTCAACTATTGTTGGCTTAATTTCAGTCATTACCAGCATTCAACAGAAATGCTGCTTTAAGCTTGTCTTTCAGTGAATCACATGTTTGTACAATAACACATTTGTTTGTTAAATTAATTCAAAGACAGAAATGGATGAGCCAATATTGAGAGTGAGTCACTTTCTGGTCCGTATTGAACCATTTTTCTCTCTCTCTAAACTGCCTTATTTTAATCAAAAGGACTATTTTCTCTGAAACATAAAGCTCTAAGATGTGCACCAGTGTGATCCCAGCTTTTCTGTCAGTGGACTGTGCTTGTTCCTGTTTGAACAAATAGCAAACCTCATGAAAAATTCCATAGCGCTTTCTTGTTTCAGCATTAGTTTTTGATGTGTTTATCAATTCCTTTGGCTTTGTGAGCAAGCAATACTGATTTTGACTTGAATCATCTTATACTGCTGTAGTAAAGATGATAATGAAGTATTTCCAAATGTCAATCACATACTTTCTGTATGTTTTTTTCTAAGTACATTTGCTAGTCTCTTTTGCATGCCGTCTTTCCTTACACTTGCTTGCCTTTTTGTCCTTCCTGCTCTTAAATCCCTCAGTTACATGAGGCTGGTGGAAATTGTTTAAATGTACAACCCAAATTCTCCAGTGAGGTTTGGCTAACTAATAAGCTATTCAAGTGGTTTTGTCTCCCGGGTATGTCTTCATCCTCTGCTTTTCCAGGTTGCTTGAATATCCTTGAACCCTTAATTTGCCCTAATCTCCTCTAAGGCTTTGAAATAATAAAATACTTAAATAAAACTCTTTGGATAAATGCCCTTTAAAATACAGCTTTATCTGTGAACTATCATGCTCTCAAGGGAGTGGATTTTGTTCCTCAGACAATTAAGGGGATTTTCTGTCCACATTGTTACTGTCAGGCATACCCATCTTAACTCCTGCAACAGCTCGAAACAGAACAAATGAGGAAAATCTGGGAGAAAAATGGTACAGAGGCTAGACTGCTGCTATGTGTGGTTTTGTTCTGGTGCCTGGGTTCAGTGCCCTGACCTGCTGCATGATTTTCTGTAGGTCACGAAGACTTCCTGTGCTTTTAAAAACTAATTCTTTGCTCAACAGGGATTTTGCTGAGGATAAATTAAGGGGGGCAAAGTGCCTAGCCACTACAGAGGGGTAGGCTTCTATGTACAGAAAGGCTGTACTCAGATCCCTACTTCACAAAATAGAAAGAGGGAGATCACTTGATTTGCCATCACCAAATCCACAGGGAAAGTCAGAGGTAAAGCAGAGGACAGGATCCCATTTTTTTGCCAGGGGCCCCATGTGGTCCATTTGTCCTTGAGAAGTCCTTTTCACAGTCCTAGGTAGGCCTAATCTCAGAGTCCTGCAGATGCCTCCCAGGCAAGAAAGGGAAGTTTGGAAGACTTCACAGGGCTCCCACAGTGCATCTCATCAGGGCACCCAGGCAAGCCCTGGAGACCAACATGATTTGGAGGTTGTTCAGAGCCATGGATGCCTGTCTTCACTGTTGCTCATTGTGCAGGTAAAGGGAGATGACTTCAGTTTTTCTCCCTTCCCACTCAGCTAATTATTAATTTCTGTTGGCAAGAAGGATCTGCAAAATAACACTGAAATGGGGAGAAAGGAGCATCTGTCCTCCACTTCTGGAACTCTGTAGCTAGATTTCATGGAGAAAAATTTGGGGTTTGTGTGTATTATGTGAGTAATTTGCTTCTGAAGTTAATTATTCCTAAAAGTAAAAAATTGCTCAAAAAAAAAAAAAATGGTAAAAGGAAGCTTTCATTTTTATCTTAGTGTGCCACTAAAATATAAAAATTCTGGTAAAAGTCCAACCATTTGACCACTATTTTAAAGTGATACCTTTGAGATAATCTCTCTATTTTCATACAGACTCTCCAGAAAAACATCTGTATTTCCTCATGTTAAGTGATAGGAAATGCAAACAGACCACAGTTTAAGTTTGAAGATTATGGAGATTTATAACTCTTTATATAATTCTTATGTGTAATAAAATGCAGGGGAACTATATGTAGCATTTTTTTTTTTAAATTCTTAATCCCAAATACTACTCTTTGACCTCTTTTTTTTTTTTTCTTGAAATTTTCCTCCCTCTAATTTCAGTTTCTCATCTGAAGTTCAAAATTTTCTCTACTTTAGGTTTGTAATGATGAAGTAGCACCAGTGAAAACAGGGCTTTAGCTGGATGAAGACCTTTTCTTGGGCACCTCCTGATGCTTAGGAGAATGATTACCTCCTGGTAGCTGTATGCCTTGCTTAATTTTGTGCTTGTTCAGAAGCAGAAGGATAGAGAAATTCATCTGAGCACTTACTGAGTTCACCTACTCCGAGTCTCAGCTTTTCAAGAGCCCAGAAGATAATGTAATATCTTTTCATTTGTCTTTGTTTTTAGCTGGCATGTAGCAGCATCAGATCCAATTAGGTTTTCTTGGCAGCGTGTTTCAGGGTAAGAAGGTCCTTCTTTTCACCGTGCCAAGGATGATGCCAAACTCATGAGCCTTGCAGTCTTGGCAGTGGAGAGATGAACAGTTATGTTGGGTTCAGTGTGGCTTTGTGTCAAAACTAGAAAAGAGGCACACTGAAATCCACAATGAGAATATTTATGTAAAAAATCCTACTTGGATCTTAGAATAGACTTTTCAGCTTGTCATTGTGGAATAATTAGTACATATGTAATAAAATAGACAAACATCCATTGCTGTCTCACTTTTTTTGTGAAGAATGTTTCTGCCGTCACCATTTTCGCTTCAAAAACTCCAAGTTGTTGTCTTGAGATTCATAATGGTTGAAAGCAGTTCAGAGACTTCCAAATTGTGATACTGATTTCATGTACATTACGGAGAGGTTACAGTTACTGCCATTTCCCAGCAGCAGCAGAAAAATCCCAGATATAAAGAATTGACTAGGATTTGAATAGACTAAAAAGGCAGAACTTTCTTTTCAGTTTTGGGTAATATTTGTATGTGTTTGCTGGGGAAGGGGACCACAGTGCAGTTTTCACATGGGAATACCATTCCTACAGCATTAATATCTTTTTTCTAGTTTTTGAGAGTGGACCAAGACAAAGACAGAGAATGCAGCCTGGACTGTGCAGGATCCCCCCAGAAATCACTCTGTGCATCTGATGGAAGAACTTTTCTGTCCCGGTGTGAATTTCAACGAGCAAAATGCAAAGACCCTCAGCTGGAAATAGCCTACCGAGGCAATTGCAAAGGTGAGAAAATAAAAGTTTCCCTTGACTATAATGAAAAATAATAGACGCTAAAATAGTGTTTGAAATGTCTGTGAATGGAAAACCAGGAGTGCTGAACTTGAAGAGTTTTCTAAAAGCAAGTGGGTTGAAATCAATCCTGTTACTTCTATAACAATATGCTATCTAAAGATAAATTAATCTTGAGCCTTCATCAAAAGTATGACTCCCACACCCACTTATTTTATAGTAAGTCACTATTAAGGAAATTGCATGGCTAGGTTCTTGTTCTGAAGGACCATATCACTGGCAATTTCAGAGAAACTCTTATGATTTTTATCTTGCAAGGCTTCTTGTCTACTACAATTTGGTATTTTGAGTTTGAGACAGTGAAATTAAGTCTTGTATTTCCTAACTGCAATCACGTAGTGTGGCAGGGGTGGTGGTGGTGGTAGGGTGGGTTGAGTGTAAAAAAGTGAAAAACAAAAAAAGCTTTGCAATGCATAGAGCCCTCACAGGCCATTCCCACCTATATCACCCACTCTTTTACTTCTGATCTCTGTTTAGAGAAATTGGGTGACATGCAACCCTACAAAATAGCCGCAGTTAAATCTTTTAACTTTCAGACTAGCGTGGTACTAGACAGTGCAGTTCCTTACTGAAGTGTAGGGTGATTCCCAACACAGTGATCTCTCAAAAATGTAAGAATAGCAGTGGTCATAAAGATTTACTTTCCCTTTCTCTCTGTCCTAAAGAGAGTGGCAGGGAGTGGAGGCAGGGGGTGGGGGAAAGAAAACCCCAGGGACCACACCAATTCAACCTCTAGGAGGCAATTTTCCACATCATCTCTCTCCATTAGCTCCTGCAAACCTCTGAAGCATCAAGACTGCTTCAAAGAGACATTCTGTCTCATCTTCTGCCTGGATGAAACAGTATCCTCATTCTTCAGCCCTTTCATAGTAAACCATTGTATTACATGATGGAGCTATTTACTATGGTGAACAAGGATAACATAATGAAGCTATGTGAGCCAAAGCTTTTGTTACACTCATGAACGACAGAGACAATTATTGTGCACTTGGTATTTGTTCATTTTATACATTAGAGCTTTATGGAAATTAGTTTTGAGTGTTTTTCTTTATTGTTTTTTATACCATATTGAAAAGGTCATCTGCAAGAAATTTTCTTCATTAAAATGAGAATTGCTCTACTGAAGGTTTCCTCATTGATGCTGTCAAATTTTTCTTCAGTCAACAGCTGCAATTTGGAGAAGTGCTCATTTGCTGTGTACTTATTAATGGATAAAGTGTCAGTACAATTGCAGAAATGGAATTAGACACCTTAGGCACCTTAAGTCTTGCTGATAGCAGGTGCACATCACGTTCTCATCAATCAAATGTTTTTTTCCTTTGATTGGTAATAGGCAGATATTTGCTAATAATTTACTTGGTCAATATCAGCAAGAGACCAGTGCTCTTGTAATTTTACATTTTCATAGTATTTCTTATTCAGTAAAGCAGTCTTAAATTTTGAAGTGACCAATGTCTTTATTCCTACTTATGGCTGCGATCATCAGAAATATTTCAAGCAAGTTTTAAAGAAGAAAAAGACAATTCCTTGGTTTAGCTGCAGTTTCAGTTTTACCATTGCTAGGGCTAATTTATATCAAACATTCTGAAAAAGCTAAGGAAGTCCTCTGATTAAGACCTTTTGAGCCAGTTGCTTTTGAGTGGTTAAATTTGTTGTTGCAGGTGATGCTTGATCAAAAAGCGGAGGGTTGTTTTACTAGGGCTAACCAAAAAGTGATGGTTTAATTAGAGAACAACTTTCAAGGTTTCAGAATTTACTTTCATTCCATGTAGGAATGAAAACAGATCCTATTGGAAGTGTTTATCTGTACCCCCTGAAAAAACAGACACCCACCCTAACGCCCCATTAAAGCACTGGTTTTGAAACAAGGTTTGAGCTTGCAGGTAAAAGGGAAAGAAAGAAAGAAACATTTTCATGCGGATGTTCTGAAGGGAGAAAAGAGATGGTTCCTGGTATAAACTTCACAACTTTAAATCCGTGCTGTGATGATCATCCACCATTGATCAAAAAAGGCTATCTTAAGTCTGTCTCCTCCTGTCTTCTGAAAAAAATCCTTATTCACCTCACAAAAATCTTCTCTGAAAACTAAATATTTCCAGGTACTATTTTAATTAATTTAATGGTGACTAGCTCTTTGTTTGGTTCAGTCTATCAGTAGAAATCTAAAGACCTTGACAATTTATGTTGACAGCCTTTTGGAATAATTTTGAGTCCATCATTTCTTGTTTGTATATTCAGAACTGTGATTTCTTTTTTCTTGAGAAAGCCAAATTTAGATTGACTCTTTTTTCTCTTTCTCACCTGTTCTCAACATTTTTCTCATCTATTTGGTTTTGAACACTTAAATACTAAAATTACAAAGGGATAGTTTGCTCTGTGTGTGCTTGCTTTCCTTTCTAATTCAAGTTCCATTCACAGCAAGAGTGCTCAGCCCAGGCAATTCTTTAGCATTGCAAAGGAAACCATTTTTAGATCCTGAAGCTTAAAAGATCACAGTAAAATGGCAGCATTTAAACAACTTTTTCCCTTGTACTTCTAGTTCCTGATGACAGCAGCAGAGAACAAAACAGTTTAAACAGACCTGAAAATGAATGAACCCACCTGAAACAAAATCACCATCAAAACAGACTGTTCTAATCGCTTTTTTTTTTCCTGAAGACATTAATTTTGTAACTTTTTTTATTTTAAGTCCACTTCCAGCCATTGCTGGAATCCATTACTAAGCTTGGAAATGCTGTAACAAGTTAAAATATTGTAAATTTTCCAGCCTATCTTTGGAGATTCTAAGGTCTCATATAATCTGTGTACACTGTAGATGAGCATCCACATTTTTTGATACTTTTACAAACAGAATCTTAACTCTGAAATTCTGGAGATATGCCACTTGCTTGACACAGACATTTACTGTGCAACCACATTACGGATCTAATAAATAAATGTGTGTTGACAGCTGAGAAATACTACTTGTGTTAGGAGGACTGTTAAAATATCACCTGTGATGGGGATCAGCCACATGCGCCCACAAGTGCTTCACAGTAAATTTGGCCCAGCATAGCCAAAGGAACAAAACGTACAAGAAGTGGAAAAGCAATATAATTGCTTTTAAACTGCTCAGAAAACACAGACGTTATGTCTGCACAAATTAATTAAGCAATGCAAGGAGGCAGTATGAGAACCATGCAGGGAAGTGCTCCCTGTTGCACTTTGGGCACTGGCCAGCTGTGCTTTCCTGAGGACTGTATCTATGTAGCTCAGGGAAAAGATGGACTGTTCCCAGCAGGCAGCATGCACAGAGGTGCCTTCTTTTACAGGTTTAAGGCTGTTCAGCTTTTTTCTTTCTTTCTTTCTTCTATTTCTCTTCTTATTTCTTAAATAGTGTTAAGAATGTTCATTTCATTCCTCAGTTTGTTTTTTAGTGAATGTACCTCGCCGATAATTGGGGACCTGGAGACTAATATTCTGAATGTATCAAACAAGAGGCTCAGTAGTAATATTTGGTGTTTGTGATCAATGTGATCATTGTGATCAATGAAAAAACAAATTCATATGTACCGTCTTGCCAGCATACCTCTGCCCTAACACAGAATTCTTAAAATATCCCAGCTGAGGTACTTGGATTTTGTGGTTTCTCTACCAGTACTTCACTAAAGTAAGACTTCTCTAATGGCTGGAGTCAGTCACTATAAATTCTCCACTGCCAGCTTGCATCACATTTCCTTACTTCACTATCATCATGTAACAGCAACCTGGGTTTACAAGAAACTGCTAAACTGGATTTTCACAAATCTCTAAGTGGTCTTTACTGAAAATGGCAATGTTAGAGCTTTACACAGTGATATTTAATTTCTGAGGGGTTTGGAATTTAATCTGGCTAACACTGAGTATGTATTCAGTATTTGCCGAGCTGGCCCCGGCAGTGACTTACTGCTTTGTGAGTACACCAAGGGGAGCCATCACACAGAACAGAGTAATTTTTATTCTGTGGCTATGTAGATCCCCTTTCTCCATTGGAAACCCTAGGTAGATCATGTTTAGCTTAATTCATTTATGGTATCTTAAAGAGCCTCACTGTTTAAAAATGCTGTTCTTTTATGAGCTATCATAGATACGACAAAAGGTAATATCTTCGTTCTCACAAGCCACATAAAGAATCAAAGCACATCAAAATAGGAGTGAAATTTCTCATAAAATAGGTATTTTACTATTTGCTTTCCTCAAAGAAAAAAATGCTCAGCATTTGTTTCTTTAAATTAAGGCTTTCAGAAATAGAGAAAAGTTTCACTCATTTAAACCATTAGCACAATGTGTTAATGAATGGATTAAAAGCATTCTTAGATAAACTGAAATTTCTGCCTTTGAATAAACATGCCAATAGAATTTTCCCTTTGTGAATAGAATGAAGGCATTGCTGGGCAGTAGTTGTTTTGAGACCACAAGTTAATCTTGGTCCCATAATTAATGAATCCAAGCGTAATTTGGAGAAACATTACAGTTACCCGCTAGCTACAGAACTGGTTTGTAAATGCTGGATGTGGTTTCTGAGTGCACACCTTTTCCAGAATTCCCATGGAGGCTGCCATCCAGCCCAGGTTTGCCTGTGAGCCAGGCGGGTGTGAGCTTGACGTGTGCTTGCGGTGCCTGAGCACGTCCCTTAGCTCCGAGTGTGGGCAGGGACCTTGCCTTGGCCAGTGCACCTGCTGCCTGGAAGGCAGCCCTGTGGGATGTGTTTGGGAGGTGGAACATGCTCCCAAGGTGTTTCATTTGGAGAGAGAATAAAGTAGTGAGTAGGTATGGTTCTTTTTCTAACTGAAATGAGTGAAAGTGGGACTGGACCGAGGTGTCAGTCTTAACAATAAACCCGAACAGAGTGAGACCTTGCACAGTCTGTACATTGAAAACAGGACAGTTTTCACATGTCCTCATCTCTACCTTTTCTCCTCTCCCTTTTCTTTTTTCTTCTCATCTTTTATGAAAAAAAAAAAAAGAGTGATACAGGTTTTTTCATTATATTGAAAAATATATTTAAAAAAATAATATATTGAGAAGTGGTACTAGCTTTGGAATTTTTGAAAATAAACCTTACAGGGGAAAATTGATTATAGGGCAGATTTTTGTCTCTTAAAATACTTTTAGCTAGAAGCTGTCTCCTCCTTTTTCAGACATATTTTCTCACTGTAGACACTGTGTTTAATCTGTAGGATGACTGCAAGTTTCCAGACTGTGATGCTGGCAGTCCTGATACAAACACTTGTCAGCCCCAACCTCATTTGAGTTTTGAGTGTTCATTTATATTATGTTTCAAGACGTTACACATCAGGACACTGTAGTGGAAGTGTTGAAAAACAAAACATTCAACATCTTGGTGAAAAAGGTATCTGCGTAGAGAAGTTACAATTTGTGTTGTCTCTGAAATCACGTGGAGTTGGCTTCTGATTATACTTTCTAGTAAGTATTTAATGGCAATGAATAAAGTTTAAGTACGTTTGGAATACTTTTTTTGTGGAATATCCTTTGCTCTTTTAAATGTATCTAGTGGTACTTAGAACACAGGACAAGTAACACTGGAATAGTATCCACAGTTTTCTGTAGATGGAATTGGTCTCTTTTTAAAATTATAAATTTTTATTGATAGTATTTCTCCAAGGAGAATTTGCTGAAGCCAGACTGCACAGAAATAAGGCATTTAAAAGCATTCTCATGTACAAAAAATGGGTCTTCATAAAATCAAATATGCACTACAGCAATTTGATTTGAAATTAATCTTTTTGGGGTCTTTTTTGTGGAGTTTTCATTTCTGCTCATGTATTTTCAGTTTAAGTTTCAGACCTCATATAAAAATGAACATCCTAAAAGAAGGGAAGTAGAGAATGCTGAAACAATAATACTGCACTGAAGACTAGGAACCACAAACAGTTGCAGACCTTCTCAGAATTTCAGAATTAGTAAACTAGACTTCTCCAAACTATCAAATCTCTGCTCTGCTCAGAAAACTAGTGTAGCCTTTGGCATCTAAGAAATCAGAAAGCTGTTGCTTTAGTTTTTCTTGAAGTATTTGATTCAGTCCTAATCAGACTGTATCTCTCCAAATGTGACTTAGCAAACTGAAATAGTGTGCCAAGAGGGAATCCAGCACAGCATTCCTTATTTTATCTTAGAGCTTAGATATCTAAATTGCTGTGTGGTTGCAAAATGTGGGGGGGAAAAAAGAAAAAGAAAAAGCAAAAAGAAAACAACCAAGAAACCCCACACTGCCTGGCTCTGTCTGTTAGATGCCAATAGAGGAGAGTTCAGGCTAAGATCGCTCTGCTGTTTTGTTTGAATCCAGAAAGCAGCTATAAAAATAAATAGTGAAAGAGTTGGCCAGCTCTTGTCACGAAGCAGCAAGTCATTATTTTATGGCTCTGTCAGGCTAAATGTCTGTGCCGACATCCTTTCCAACCCAAGAGGCTAACATCTCTGCATCTTTAAAACTGATACTTTCAGCATGTATAGCTTGCTACGTGTTTCCTATCACTAGAGGCTACAGTTTTTATCTGCTTTGCTGTTAGACATGATCAGTCCTTTGGAATATACATTGACCTAGGTCAAATATAATGGGAAATTTTCATGAGTGGTTCATTCCATATAAACCAAGTGGTGTCTTGTGCTCTGAACAAAATTTTTGTGTTAAATTAACTACAAATTAAGACCATTTGACTTTTATCATATCACTACCACTTACCAAAAGGGTATAACAGTGGGAAAGAAGCACAGAAGCAGAAACAAATTATGGTTTGTTGCTAGGAAAATTCAGTAAAGTGCTCAAGTAAATAGTTAACTTTAAACAGCTTGTTGCACTGCATGTTTCTAAGTTTAAGGACAAGTGCATACAGGTATTCTGGCAAAATCAAGCTGCAAAGGGAAGCAGTGAAAGGTCTTTGTATTATGTGTGTCTATACTAGGTCTGCTTGTTCACATCTGTGTGACTCTAGAAAAGCTTTCTCTTTAGTGTAAAAACAGCTGACTATCTGTGGGAAGCTCTCAAGGAAACTTCTTCAAATGATTAAGTTAAACACTTTATATATAGTTTTTACAAAGTAGTAAATGTTACTAATATGTTCAACAGAATATTCCATATATAATAAAATAACTAAGTAAAGGATGAAGTGTACTTTTAGCATAAATATGTAACAAAATTGTGTCAAACACAGTAATCTCTTGGGTAGCAAGCAAAGTTTGCTCCATGTATTGAGACTGAGAAAGGTATTTTTATTCTTACTGAGACAAGTAGCAAACCGAGAAATACCAGATGAACTAAAGCGAAACCTCTGCAAGAGATTTATCTATACTTTTGCAAGCTGTTTACTTTCCATGAGAGAATCTGGGTTACAACTCCCTGTAGAGCCCCAAAATTCCTGTAAATCAATTCTACTGAATGTCACCTTAGAGATGGTGTTTACACCCTTGATGAGTTTGTGTCATTGTTATAATGATAAGCTTCTACTTTGCAGTAACAAACTTCTCTCTGTTTGATATATTATTCAAGGATTAGCCAGCAGACTTGAAGTTGGTGCATGTGTTTTTTTCCTGAAGCTCAGTGTTTTCGGAGTTGTACTGTTGGAAATAAAGCATAAAATGAGATTAGTTCCCAGTCAGGCTGGTGCTGTTTGTGAGGTTAACTCCATTTCCAGAATTTCCTGTTGACTTCAGTGCTATCTCAGGAAGATCCTGCAGCAATGTAGTGGCACCACTTCACTTCTTAGGTGAAGATTTTCTATTGCACATAGTAACTTAGATCAGAATTAAGCTGATTTTACATTTTGCTTGTGCTTTCTGGTTACTGTTCTCCCCTGGGAGCCAGAATTGTCACCAGGGGAATTCAGAAAGAAAACCTGCCCAAACAGCTACAACTCTGTACTCTCTTCAGTTCTGTGTATTTCTGTCCACTCCCATACACCTATTTTTGTATTCAGCTTTATGCCCCAAGATGTGTTTGTCTTATTAATCCTCTGGTTGCTTTTACAGTCCTGGTGCTGAGTCACAGAGGTACAACCAACTCATTGGCCAACATACTGTGCTAAAATGCAATAAGCCTTGTACCAATCCAGCTAACAGAGTCCCAGTGAGCTGATTTAAGGTAAACTCATGCCTCTTCATGGTCAATTTCAGGAGATTTTTTTTTCCAATTCCCCACAAGGTTGTGGGATGTAAAAGCCCATTTACCTGGAGTTGAGAGGATAAAGTCTCACTGAGTTAGTCATTGACATAATTCCAAATTACAGCTGGACATGCATATCTGCAAATTTAGTTCCTCTCATTGTATGACTATAGGCAAATTAGGCTGCATTTCAGCCAGATTTTAACGGGTCTTAGAACCTAGAAGTCTTTTTAACACATCATATACCAGATTCCAGCTTGAGCCTGCTGGCTTCCTTGTTAATACTTCAGTTAGGAAGAGAAATAAAGTATAGTGGGAATTCTAGTAAGAAACCAATTACAGTTTCAAGCCCCTTATTTTTCCACTAGAAAGTTCCAAAAGTTTAAACAAAAACAGATTTAAAAAAAAAAAAGTAAAGCTTTGCAGCATTACACAGTGCTTGTCATGCTTCCAAAACCTTGCAGCCTCAGAGTCCCCTCTGCTCTAAGGTTTGTCACCAGAGGGACACTGCTCATATCATAAGAGTGCTTTAGCCTGCTTTTGTCAGGGACAGTGCTGACAATTCAAAAGCTGTGGGCTGATTAATCAGCACAAAGGGACCAGGTAAGTCCTATCACCTTTCATTCTCGGTCTTCATATCAAAAGGGTCCATCCTGATCTGAATGATTCCTCTCCTAGATAAATAGCAAAGCTGAAGCTGTGTGTAAGAGACTTTAATGGTATCCCTTTAGATGTATTTATTTATTGATTGATCGATTTATGTAAACAAAATTCTGGCAAACCACATACGTCTAGACTCATCCTACTAATTTGAGATTCATGTGAGTCATCTTCATTACTTACACTACTACAAGGTGCACAGAGGGGCCTGTAGACAAGAATTTTCCGGGTGCAGTCAAAGGAGACTTTGTCCAGTGAATCCCAGATTTGCCTTTGCCAAATGGTCATGAGCAATGGCCATGTGGAAGGTCCTCTTTTATTTTTGATGTGAGCTCATGTTTCAGCCTTTCTCCCAGTCATGTCAGGAATTAATTATTTTCATCCTTTCTCAGCTGTTATTTTGCATAACTGTATAGCTCTTAAATATATTCAATTCTTTTTCTTTGGAAAAATTATTGAAAGTTATGCAACAGATTTTGAAGGCAGGGCACAGAGGCAGATGATCAGATGGTATAATCTTACAAATTTATTGAAAATATTATAATTTCTTTTCTTTTCATTGAGTTCTTTTTTATTTGGAAGGAATTTAGCTCCTCTGAATTAATAATTTAATGGCCATTAATATTCTGAGTATGAATGTTTTTATATGTCTTCTTTTTATCTTGATCACCTGATTGCATTTCTTCTATCAGGTTTGGACCTCATCTCTGTGTCATAATTATTCTTCAGTAATACCTTGGTAAATAAAAAAAAACAGAACTGGAAATAATATTTTAACTATACACAGTTTCAGAGCTTAACTTGATAAGAGATCTTCCTCATGGTTTTATTTTGCATATACTGAAGCACAGTAATGCCCAACAGATTTAAAATGTTTCCATGGTTATATAATACAAAATAAGACTTCAAATGTGAATTTTATATTCCAATAAATTTGGTGACTGTTGATTTTAAAGCATATTAGATCATCCATGAATAGGAGGCCTTTAGAGCATCAGGCTGTTTAGGAACAAGTGGTGGACAGTTTTGGAGAACTTCTCTTTCTTCTTGGCATATTTTCACGATAATTCAACTATTGAAGATAATTTACAACCCTGCTGGTACTATACCAGAGACCTTATGTGATGGAATTTATATCACTTTTCCTTTTAGACATTTAAACCACATGTCATTCTAGAAAAACGAGGACAAAGGTCCAACAAAGGAGTGATTTATTTTCAGTTAAAATACTAGCTACATTAAAACCACATGTTATTAAGTACTGTATAACCAAACCATGCTCAGAAGAATGCTTACGGCACCAAAGCTTGCTTAAAATGTTTCTTTTTTTTTTTTCCCCAAAAACTTTGGCAGTGCACACATTAACAGATTTTACCTGAGCTGCACAGTATGTTGGCTAAAATTCTCCCTTGGAGAAACAAACTATTAAAGTGCCATAGTACAAATTAATTCAGTTCCTTATTATTTCTCACCTTTCTGGATGCTTGAACTTTTCTGTCCCTTTCAGGTGTCATTGCATGTCTGTGAGTATCGCTCCTGAAACATAATACAATTAATGATGCTAAGACTGAAACATAGTTTTTCAAAGTGAAACTATTTGTGTTTGGGGCATATTAGCAACATGAACTCTCATAGTGCTCCTGTGAGAAGAGTAAAATAACGCCCAGAGCTAGTGCACACAAACCCAAGACCAGGAGGGACTTAGGAAGATTAGAGTTAAGGGGTTCCAATTTTGTTTTCAGAATGCAGATGCTGAGGACCAGTTTCTGTCCTCAGTACACTCCTACACTTCCTCATCAGATTGCCTAGGACTTGAAGGGATTTGTTAATGCTACTGTTGCCAGGTGAGTTGTCCAAAGCTCAGTGGAGGTGACAAGTGAAGGGTTTACCGTGTCAAAAGGAACTTCTGCCATTCCACCAAGTTTCCAGGATGGTTCTGTGAGTGTGTGTCTGGATCATACTGGCACAGAGAGGGCACTTGGGGGACTGGGAATTTAGATGTCTCACCTGTGTACTCCTAGGAATGCAAAACTCTCCCAAGTGCTGTTGCATCACTGTTCAGATTCTGTTCAATGTGCAGCTTGCATGGACTAGAGAGGCTGTCCCCATGCTTTCGCAGAATTGCGCAAGCATTACTGAATCACCGCAATACCCCTGTCTCACAGGTAATCACTGGACAGTTTTAGCCTTAAAATGGGATTAGCCGGTTTCTGTCAAACAGTCTTTAAACCAAACAGAGATCAGAAGCAGCAAATTTCTCTGCTTGTATGTTTGAAGTCATCCTAATTTCGATGTTACAGTCACATCTTGAAGTCATTAATACTAACTTAAGCTTTGTGGTTTTCTCATTTTCACTGAAATTCCTCAGCTCAAGCAGATTCTGAAGTTCTGATTCTGCATCAGCAACATGCTAAAATTTGTAGTGTAAAAGGTAAAACAGCTGATGTTATGTGTCTTTTTTCAGCCCTTGGCTGCCTAGCTGAAATGAAGCATGTGTAGTAGACAATATAGTTTATTAGACAATAGAAACTCCACTGAATTAAAGCTGGCTGGTTTGCTAACTTGTCTTGGATGGAGACCAGTGCCAAGTAACAAAGGAGATGGTGTAAAAAACCTCACAGTGGAGAAAAAAGGAGGAGACTTGATGTGCCATGCTTAAATCATAAACTGTCATATTAAATTTTAGCACAATATGAATCCCAATAAGTCCCTGCACTGTACAGTATATTTAATTTTTTTTTATCAGCATGGTGGGACATCTGTAGTCACAGCTGAAGTTGCTGCCTAACTGCAGTAAGTAGGAAGTACAAGGCAGCTGTGCTCCTGCTGCCTCCTTTGGCTTTCCTGAAGCACTAAAAAGTTGTTGCTGCCACCAGCTCTGAAAGAGTATTGTGGGGTGCAGTGTGGCAGCTATTGCAGCGTTAAATTGAGAGGAAAAGCCCTGTTTGGGCTTCTGCTCTTTGGTGGCATTTGGAACAGAAAGGTTATTTCTCCAGGCATCTCTCCATTTCATTTCCCAGTTATGGATTATTGTCCAGAAATTATTGTCCTGCGTTGGTTTTCTTCCCTGAATTAATGCAAGTTGATCATACATTTTCACTTATTAAAATTCTGATTCTCTTTACATGAGTCTCAGAGCTGTCTTTTTTATAATATAGATGATCACTTTTCTTTGATTAGCATCATCCAACTGACTTATCTTTTCCCTTTCTCTAGATGTTTCCAGATGTGTGGCTGAGAGGAAGTACACCCAAGAACAAGCTCGCAAAGAATTTCAACAAGTGTTTATCCCAGAATGCAATGATGATGGCACATATAGTCAGGTTGAAAATTTTTCATTCAGTGTCTTGCATGACTGGAAAGTCAGAGTATGCGTGTTTGAAAAGTGTGAAGAAGAGACAAATGCAATGAAGGGAAATGTAACTTCAAAATTAAATGTAATTTGTGCCAACACATCAGAAAAAATGGAAGGAAAATCTGCGTTATGTATGGAGTCCTTGTTCTCTTTTTCACAGTTGGCCAGCAAAGGAGCCAAACATTACTCCTGTTGGTGAATTACACTCCCTGTTCTTCTAGGATGAGGCAGCTGAGTCATTCTTGTAGCCCCCTGAATACTCATCAGATGGTAAAATGCTTGGAATTTGTGATCTGTTTGTGATTTGAACCAGAAATCTTACGACTGGAATCCATATCTTAAGTGCTAAAGCATGAATCATACAGAATCCTTCTGTATTCTCCGGTGAATTTCTTCACAAGCATTTGGTCTGAGACTAATTTACTTAGATCATGGAATTCAGAAGGAGCACAGTTAGAAGCTTATCCTGAGGTACATATTCCAGTCATGATCACCTTCTGCCACCTCTGTACTGCATTTCAGTTGTGGAGTTGTGCAGAAGACAATCTTTCTCTTTTTAAGCATGATGAAGGAAGTGATATTGGCCCTTAGAAAATATAATGAATTTGATTTCTGAGTGGAATTCCAAGAGCTTCCTTTCTGACAGCTTGGGATATGAATAATGCTGGCAGAAGCAGTCTGTCCTGCTCCTTCAGTGGGTGGAACAATATGTTCTCTATGTGGAAAAAAACTCAGGATTGCTTGTTTCTGGAACAGTTTATGTGTCCCAGAAGGAACTTCCTTGTGAGGTTTTTATGACACCTGCACCTCACTCATCTAAGACAGGGTGTAAACAACCACATATTTCAATAGTTTTCTTTTCCATTTGATTCTGAAGGACCTACCACGCTTCGCTTGAAATATGCTGTATGCTAAAAGATCATATATAGGACTGAGATGGGTCCATTGCAGTTTATTGTTCTAGGTTTTGTCAATATAGCTGGCTGGGTAAGTCTTTTGTGCTCATGTGTCGTGAATGCTGTGGGATAACAGGCATATGTCTGACAAGCTGCATGTGGTTCTTGTTGTTTCTGACAGGTTCAGTGCCACAGTTACACTGGATACTGCTGGTGTGTCACTCCCAATGGTCGTCCTATCAGTGGTACTGCTGTGGCACACAAAACTCCCCGCTGCCCAGGTAAATCTTGTTTGGCTGGCCAGGTTGTATGACAGGATGTCATGAACAGTGGAGTTTATCTGTGACATCTGATTAGACATAAGCAAAAGAAGTTTTCATTGGAAGAGTGGTTCAGCCCAGAAACAGGTGGTGGTGGGAGCTGTGGATTCCCTATCCTTGGAGTTTGGTAAAATTCAACTGGATGAGGCTCTGAGAAAGTTGGTCTAGCTTTTCATGTAGCTGTGCATAAAGTCTGAGGTCTCTGCCACCTTAAGGCTTCCTGTGATTCTAGGATTCATCTACTTTATTTGTACATTAATCTAGCTATTGAAGGTTTTCTGCAATGGTTCTTTATACCATATTTATGTGTCCATATATGAAACCAGGTGATTGAATTGCTGATATAGCAATTTATGTTGTAAACTCTCTTGCACATAAAGTCATTGCAAAAACATTTCAGAGGGATTTGCCTTTTTAGATAATTCAAATATTTAGAGTACAGGAAAAAACATAGAGGGAATGCCCATTTTTAACACAGCCCAGTGAAAAAACTCCCACAGCACATTCCATGAATGACCAAATCCAGAGTAGAAATAAGAATTAAAAAAAAGCATTAAGACAAAATGAAAAAATTGCCTGCAGAAATTAACTGGCAAATGAAACTCCCTTCCTTGCATGGTGCCTTTTGTCTTTCATCAGGACAATTAACAGGTCTTGGTTTTTAGGGATTTGCTTCTGACACTATTTCATTAACGCTGATGATAAGTGTAAATCCCAAGTGTATGAACAGTTGTCAGAATTGCTGTTTATGCTCCTTGAGGTTGAGAGAATTGCACAGAACTATCTCTACAAATATTTGCACGCTCTATCTATTGCGTAACTATTTGTGCTGCAGCACCATTCTCCGTCAGAAAGTGGAAGAAATAGCTTTAAAAAGCCAATCCTGTATTGTGAATGAAGCTGAAAAAGAAAGTGGATCAGGGAATTTACCTGTCCTGATCTACTTCAATCATTCAAGCACAACATTGATATTTTTAATAAATAGATGGAGGAAGAAAGAGACTACTGAGAAAGTTTCAGCAAAGTTTATAGAAAGTTATGTTTATTTTTAAGGTCTTTCTAGTTAAAATGACTTCCAGAATCTTTCAATCATCTTGCCTGTAGGTGAACTTCATCCAGAAATAATACTCTTCAGAATATTCATTTTAATCCAGTCGGAAAAGTCACTGTGAAGCAAGACTCAATTGTGAAAAATAATATAAAATATTAAGAAACCTTAAAATAGAGGAAAATGTGCATTCATTTTCATTTCAGTGTAATTATCATTTATGACTGGTTTGCATCTTCAGAAGACACATGGATGTGTCTTCTTTAATTGTGGATGCGCCATCCCTGGAAATGTTCAAGGCCAGGCTGGATGGGGCTCTGAGCAACCTGATCTAGTGGAAGGCATCCCTGCCCATGGCAGGGGGTTTGGAATGAGATGAACTTTAAGTCCCTTGCAAACCATTCTGTGATTCTATGATGCTATGGCTAGGACAGCACTTTCATACTTCAGTGTAATTTTGAGTAGAGATGTTTTCACATCCATAGCCAGGGCTTCTCTGAGAGTTCACCTTTGTTTCTTTCTCTGAAAAATCCATTTTTAGCTTGATCCCAGACTTTCACTGACATCGGTAATAAAAGGGTTATGCTGGGGCTGAAAGTTCAATAAATAATTGAACAGGTTGTCAGACGTCTCATAACAGATGGCACTATTTTGGCTCAAAATGTTGTTGAATTACTTGCTATATTTTCACTTTTTGTATTTGTACTGGTATTATTGAGGAGTAGCTGCAATGTAGTTCCCAGATAATTAATCGATTAATATGAGAATTATTCAATATCTCTACAGGAACCTAACCCTGGTTCCTCTCAAAGGTATGTTCATGTGCCTAGCAGATAAACTGCCAGACTGCTTCAGCTCTATTTTGGAGGGGTGGGAAGGGAAGTTATTTTCGCAGAAATGTTAAGGTGAAGGTCATAGTAGCACTCAAATTGAATTTAGTAGCTCGGAGATAAATAAACTGCTCCAGAGCACAGGTGAGTATGCACAGTCTTATTTTGATCCATGGAAAGATTGTGGGTAATTTTTCAGTTTTTATGAGACCCTGTGGGATTATCTCTGCGCATTTCATCCCCTGCTTGTATCAGTATTCTCATGTTTTACTGTTCACCACTTATCCTTTGTCCCTCAGGAAAGAAGTCCAGCTACAGCAGACTTTGGAAGTAAGACTTGAAATGCTAGGGGATTTTGCAGTGGTATTGGCTAAGGACTCAGTTTTGAGAGATCTGGAGAAACATTCTCATTCAACAGAGAAGACAGCTACAGATTTTCTCAGAAAGTTATGGGGTATAATAAGGCAAAATCTTAGTTCGTATATTGCAAAATGAAAGTCTGGTGCACAACTGCACTCTTCTCCCATTTCTCAATATATATTCAAAATTGCCATCTGTTTAGGATAATGGAGTTGGTTTTTTTTTCCTCACAAGACTGTTGATGTTTTCCAGATCACTATTGATTCCCTTCTGTACATTTTTATTTGGTATGACTATGCACAGGAATTGTAATCAAAACTTTAATGGGTCAACTGAAGTTGCATGGATGTACTCCTGTTTTAACTAGTATTACAGAGATGCCATTTCTGCCAATACTGTTGTCCCTTGTCAGTGCAATACACTGTGTCTTCCTAGCCTTGATGCAGGAACTGCCTTGCTATTTTTGATATGCAGGCAGATCTCCTGCAGTGGTGGCATCCTGACATGTTTCATTATTTTCGCTTGCTTCTATGTATTCTGCAGGCTGGATGCTATATATATTTCAAAGATATTTATGCTAATTTCTCAGTTTGCCTGTACCATACCTTTTTCTCCCAAGATCACTTTTGCCATGTTTTTCCTTTAGAGGAAAATGTGTACAGACAATCAAGATGCTTTTGTAATGATTTTCTCATAGGTAATGTGCTACCATGGAATGTATGAAAATTTCTTGTTTTAATGAAAATGTTCGGTTAATTTTCAGTTCTAGGTTAGTTTTTCAGTAACTTCAGATAAGGTTCAAATACATGTTTAATCAACTGTGCTATTTTGAAATTATGGGATAATTTATTGCTTTTCATTTTCTCCCAGTGGAACTACCTTTGGTGAGTGCCCAGAAATAAGAAAGAAGAACATGGCAGTCTGGAAGAACTTGAATTTTAATAGAGGAAATATGGAGCAGAATTTAGGATGGGCAGTTACGAGTTTGGTTTACTGATTCCAGCCCTTATCCATGCTTCTCATTTACTGTGTGATACTGGATATGTGAGGCAACCTCTACAGTTCCCTAACTGTTAATGTTGGTTAGCTGAATAACATGGTGTTTCCTAAAGTTATCACAGGTCCCGTGTATAAGTGGAAAAGTGTTCCATGTATATTTTTAACCCATGAACAATAGCTGCCTGAGCCATTCTTTGCTCATTGAGTTGTTCTTGTTGCTCTTATTTAAGCTGCCTTTTGTGCAAATGTGGAAGGATGAAGGTCGTTAAAAAGCAGCATTAGAAAATGTGGAGCTTTCCAACTGTTTTATGTGAACCTTTGCTTTAATTACTGTATCTTTACCTGAAAGAGGCTTTTCTTCCATCCTTTTCAGTTTTTCCCACGTCAACATTTGGTACTGCTAAGACACACATGATAAATCTCAAAATGCTGTTCCACTCCATGAAAATAGTCTTCACTATTTCAGGAGCAATGGTGAGAGGGGCAGTAAATTAAACACGTTCCCATGATGGCATTAAAAAGAAAGCTCCTTAAAAATGATGAATGTCTCCCAGTACTTTCACTAAAGAACAGACATAAAAAAAGACATTTTTACAACACTCCCTCTCTGTTATCAGCGCTTCAGGGGACTACAGAAATTCCATAGGCAGGGAGTCCTGAGAAATGGGGCAGAAGTTGAGAAGCAGGTGTTAAATTATCATTGGAAAATATGGTGTTTGCCTATTGTAGGGGTTTGTTTATGCCCTATTAAATATGCTGGGCTCCTGCCAGTGAGATTGCAGAGGTATGGAGACATGTTTTATTCTCCTGTGAAGTAGTTTTTCTACCTTTTGATTAAGATGCCATGATCATCTTTTATGACCAAAATACAAGTACCTTTAGAAATTCAGAACTCTTCCAGTATAGTATTATATAATATATATTTGGGAAGGCAATGAAATTTTTAAATTTACATTAAATTGTTTTTGTTAGCTGGAGAAAAATATCCATATCACTGAGATATTTTGTCCTCTTACATAGTACTTTTCCTATATATACATAGTCAGACACAACCATAGGTGAGACAGGAATAGCAGGGGGAGTTTAACTTTCTTGATGTCTGCATTCAGTGATTACATACCAAATATTTTTTAGCAGGAGTTCAGAAATCACTATCTAAACTAGATAATAATATATTTTTACCTTCTCTTTTAAAGCCCAGTCCCATATGATCCTAACTATAGAAAATGGATACGCTAAAATCACAAACCACAAAACTCACATCACATTCCCTTGGAAGTTTTATTGTGCCTCAGATGCTGTTAGAGTGAAATTGAATGGAACTGTGGGGTTTGCAATAAACTAAGGCATTAATATGTCTGCCTTTAAAAAAACAAGTTCACCAGAATCATAAATAGATAGATGGCTAAGCAAGTGTACAAGCTTGAATGGTACTAAATTCTTCCTGTTAAAGTAATGCTGCTGAATCTAGTACCCCTCCTTGTCCTCCATCATTCCATAAGGATGTATTTTATGTGGTGATTTGGTTGCTTACAAAGTACTGAAAACTTGGAAGCCAATTGCACTGCCTAACTTTTAGACAAGTTATAATTGCTGGTTTTGTTTCTTGCCTAGCTGAAAATGTGGGGATTCATCTTGATATTGAAGACACAATTTCCTAAAAACTTGCAAATGCAACTTCCTATCTCCATTTAAGCTAGAAGTGCTTCTACCTTAAATATACTCAGAAAATGATAGAAAAAAAGATACAAACTCAATAACTCCTTACCTCTAATTTAGAGACAACAGGAAAAGTTTCTGCTGCATAAATTGAAAATTTCAGGTGGAACTATATGAAGGGCACAGGTTTTCCTTTATATAAAATTCTGTGAATATTTTTGTTGACTTCCTAAGACTATTTAAAAAATTGTTAGCCTAGTAAACCTAATTTTCATAGAATTCATCTAATTTCTTACTGAAATTAGATTCAGTATGATAAAGTTAGTTTTCAGTACTAGTAAATGTCACTCTCTTCCTCCCTCCATTAATTTTCCATGAAAATTTAGGGTAAAAAAAAAAAAGTCAAATTCAATTCTCCCTGTATAATTCTGTAATTCTCACAATTTCTCATATAGATTAAGTGATGTGAATGCATCTGGAAAGATATTTCTGCTTTCAGTTTAAGATGTGGAATATTATATAAATTTCAATGTGTTAAATTACTTATGTATAAACTGAGTTCAATTTATAATAATACTTCAAATGTACATAGAGAGACAATGCTGGTGCCAAACAGGAGCAGAGTGGGTATCAGTGGCAGTTCATCACACACATTCCCCATGCTGAGACATCATTTCTACTTACAAATGAAAAATCTGTTTAAAATGCTTGTGTGACTGAGAGTCAGGTCTAAAATATCTGGATTTGCAAGAAAATTATAATTACAAGCCTGTGCATCAAAATGAAATTCAGAAACTACAGAGTTAATAGTAACTGGATGAAATTTGAGGAAAGATTGGATCACTGGTATTTAGTACAATTAGAAAAACCTGTAATTTTGTATGTAGTACTTCTGAACACTGGAACATCTTATTTGAGTTCAAGCTGAGCCTTTTATCAAATGCAAGCCAAGCACCAAATCTCAGATCTTCTGGCTTCAGCATAAATACAAAATCTGCCTCCTCTTCAGACTGAACAACATGGATTAGTATTGGAGTCTATTTAGAGCAAGCTATCCCAAACATCCTTGGATATAATTTCTACAGTGATAGCAACTTTATTTTTCCTGCCTGAATTAATACTGACGCATCACTAAGTTTATTGAATTTCTGGTGACTCAAAGATAACATAATAAAAGTACACTACAATACACTATAGCCATAAAAGGAAACTAGTCTAAACAAGGGTATTTCTAATATGGATATATAAAGCTGTAATATGGATATATAAAGCTGTATTAAGAACTGCCTCCATCAGTAGGTTACCAGCTTGGCTGCACTGCCATGTATTCTTTTATGGAGGCTTTAAAATCAGCAGGATTGATTTGTAATGTTAGGCATCTTCCCACTGGCAGACTCTTTGTCTAAACTTCCTGCTGAAGTAACCTTTTTTTCCATCAGTTCAGTGTGGTAAGCAAGGCCTGTGATTTAGTGGGTTCTCTCATTTAAATTGTCCTTTTAGAACCCAATTATTGTGCTCCAAGGTTTGGGTTTTCTTTAGTGTGTTTTAAACACAGTGAAAGTAGTTGTTCCAGGGGAATAAATTAAGAAAATTAAGGCAGCTAAATTATTTCACACACATACATCAGTCAGATGCGTGGTTTTGGTTGTTTTTTTCATTATAGCAGGTGTATGTAAGAAGAGACTATGTGGTAAGAATTGAGACTTCATGCTTTTAAATTTTGGTCACTCCATGTGGCTCTTCAGAGAGAAAAATACCACTTTTAAAGGTGATTTTTAATGCAGCAGAGACAGATAAATTGTTAAAAAGTGGCTACTAATTAGAATCATAAAAAATAAAAATGGATGTAATGACACATAAGCAAGAAATAAGGAAGGATTTCTATTTTAAACCCTAAGGACAATTGCCTCCTTGAAAAACTACTGAGAAAACTAGTGAATTCTCCATTTCTTGATGGCTTGAAAGCAAGGCTGGATTCTGGGTTGGGTTGGAATCCAGGCTGGAAGAATAAGCTGTAAAAACCCATCTCTTGTAATCTTCCTGACTCCCTTCTCACGTCTGCTGTCTCTTCTCCCAAGGGCCGCAGCTCTGGGGATGTGTCGTGAGCCCAGCTCAGGCTCAGAATAAGGCTCTATGTTCCTGCCACCCCCCAGCACACAATCCCTTTCCCACACCAGCGTAGGGTTTCCACAAGGCTTTGTGTGAAGCCTTTAGACCAGAAAAGGGACAGTTTTTATTCTGGGCCAGGTCTGGGGTAGAGGCTGAAAAAGCCCCACAGAGCAGCTGAGGTGTGAGGGCAAGACTGAGCAGAGGGAGGGAGCTGCCCTGTACAAGGGACCACTGGGACAGTGGGAAAGGGAAAGGGAAAGGGTGATCCTGCAGCACGTGAGCATGTTCTTGCACTTGTGCCTGTGTAGTGTTTAATGCCACCTCTTCTTCAGGTCCTGGATCCACTGTCAGTGGAGTCTGACCGTGTATGGGTTGCACACAAATGCAGAAGTCAGGCAAATCTAAAACCTATGGTTTGCCAAGGAAGAATTTGCTGGTATTTATTGCTGTAATATACACAAACGAATTGTTAAAGCTGAACTGTATTTCTTAAATAGCATATTAGAAGTGAAAATAGTATTTTTCTGGTTAATTCCTTTTTCCAATTGCAGGTTCAGTGAGTGAGAAGCTGCCACAACGAGAAGGTGCAGGCAAAACAGGTAAATATCTTAGCTGGCCTTTAAATAGAAGCTAAAATAGCTGTGGGAGACACTACTGTGGTTTTCCATATATTTAAATTATCAATATAAATTTGTGTTGTATTATAGCTGCATATGTAATATATATGCATGCATACATGTTGCTGATTTTATGCTTGCATTGTAGGCATTTAGTAAACTTAAAAGTATAAACATCTATATATGTATGCATGTATTTATATATATGCATGTATGCATAGACACTATTTTTCTAGTCTCAGTCCTACAGAATTTGCAATTCAATGCTGTTTGGAAGAGAACTTTCATTCCCAAATCCATACTCTGAAATATATTCCCATATTTTTTGCTTCTTCTGGAGGAGAGATTATTCTGTCTATTTGATAAAGACATCATTCTACAGTCCCAAAATCTTAGGAACTGGAGTTCTCACTTTATTTCCATAACAATCATAACAATCAGTGCTTGAGTCATCTTGGACCCAGAACTTTGCTTTATATTGTGATTAATTTATCTGATGGCTTATATTTATGGCCAGAAGATTGTTGTTGTTTGATATAGATCATGATGTATATCTTTTTGGCAGGACAAAATCTGATGTGAATACAACATAGCTGGTTGATTTAAATGAGTGAGATGTCTGTGCTCTAAACAACACTAAAGCTTACACTCACCAAACACTTAAAAGAACTTTAGATTCAGCTGAAGAAAACATACTGAATATTTCTGTCAGTTATACTGATAATTTTAAAGAAGTTGCTCATTTTTGTTCTAGTGTTAATGCCTATCTGTTTGGAGCACTGTAAATATAATTGAATTTTTTTTACAGGAGCTTTTGCAGTATTGTAATAAATTAACATTTAAACAAACTATAGTTCTGTTAGGCTAAAAGAATCAGTATTTCTTTAAGGCTAATAATTACAAAGTACTGAAAAATTGTTCCTTCATGTATTTCCAGACAAATTGTGGGTTCCACTAACCTTAGGTTGCTCATTTGCTTCAGGTCTGGACTTTCATTTTCAGCTTTGAACGGAACAAAGTATCCCGTATATACAACTTGTCTGGAATCCTTTATTTTTGTTTGTGCCTGTGGCAGCTGAGCTACTGAACCCTGAATGAACAGTCATAGAACAAGGAAATGAGCACAGTTTATCAAATCTCCCTTTTTACCACGTATATTTGTGTCTCAAGTGACATGATTGCATTTTACTCATTCCCTGTTTTTATTCTCCAGCACAAGCCTGCAGCCTGAAAGGCTTCTGACCTGGTTCCCAGGTGGTCCCTGCTTCTTCTCAAATGCTGCTGTCTTTCTCTCCTCACCCTTCTTCCAGATGGTCACTGCCTTATGCTTTAAATAAAGTAATGTTATCAGAGACATCCCAAATTCTTTAGAGACTGTCACACAGTAGAGACCAGGATATATGTCTATCTGAGTTAAGGAGCTGTGCTTCAGCTTCACAGCCAGTGTAGTAAAACATATTTTGTAGCCCAGCTTGCAAGGGCACAGCAGTATTTTTTGAAACAACCATAACACTCTCTGCTCCTCTCTCCTCTGCATGTTCCTGTGGACTAACCAGGAGTGTCTGCCCATATTGTAGCCCAGCAAGCTTAGGCTGGTTCACAGTGTTCTCAGTGCTCCAGAGACTGTGCTTCAGACCTTCAAGGTGTGGTCTTGAGGACTCTACTCAAGAGACAGCATAAACTTGAGACAGTCTCCCCTTCCAAGCTGCCTCATAGATATGGATCTGGTGAGCCATATCTGTTGTAGTTGTGCAACTTTCTTTCTCTGGGTATTCCAATACTGAAAGAAAATTTCCAGCTGCAGATATTGGAGATCAGGGGCTTTGTTTGCATGTTTTTAAATTTAAACATTAAACTGAGTAGAAATGAAGCTTAAAAGATATTCCCTTAAGTATATTCTCTGGCCCCACAGTTCTCTCCTCTATCCAAGGAAAATACTTAGACTCTGAAAAGCACAGGTGTCAGAGTTGGGATCACATCCCTTTTTTCTGATTCTTAGCTGACTGCAGGACTGTGTTCTTGGTAACTGAACTCTGACAGCAAACAGAATTTAAACAGGTTTGTGTTTAAATATATACATATTTATATGTATATAATATATGTATATATATATACATACTGGTATGTATATATATATACATACTGGTATGTATGTGCCAGACAGGAAGAATTGTGCCATTAGTCTGTGAGATATCTAATTCATATAAATCATTAAACATATGTTGTATTACAGCAAGAACACCACCACCAAAATTGTTTTAAATGCTGCATGAACAAAGTTCAGGAGGCTAATTTTGATTGAGATGATTATTGCTGAAGTTGCAGCATTATGCTGAATTTCAGGTAATTACATAAGATTAACTGTGTCACAAACCAAAACTGTGTACCAAAAGATGATTAGAAAAGTGTCATTTAAATACAAACCCAAGTTTCTGGCTTGGATCTTGGTAATACCCTCCTCCCATAAGTTGCCTTCTAAAATTCTGGGTTTTCTGAATCACATATTGATCGATGATTTAAATATATGTCTTGATTTTCAGTGCACTAGGATACTTGATGGCCTCTCTGAAATTAATCAGTGGTCTTATTCCACCACCCAGAGGACACCACAGAAATGCCAGCAAAACTAATGAGGAGTGACAGTCTTTCATAGCATTGGAGCAAAGAATCCTGCCATTGTGTGGAAATGAAGAATGAGCACTCTTAAATCTCCTTATGCCTTGGTTAGATAATTTTGCATTGAAAATATGCTCCCGTTGCTGCTGCTTTGGTTTTGTGAAAAGCATAGAGGTCACTATGCTGTGGCTGGAAATTTGGGTTTACCTGCTGTCAATATCTACTTGCTATCTGTTTTTGCTGTGACCTAGACTGTGACCTTTAGAGGCAAAGGTCAGAGTGACCCCAAAACCTCTGCATGATTTAAAGACAACTCAGACTTAAAAAAGCCCCCAAACAGTGATGGTGACAGCAAAGAGAAAAGGAGGCTCTTCTGAATTGCAGTAGCAAGAAGAAAAGGAAAGAGATAGTGTGTTAGCCTAAAAGCTGCTGCTCACTGTTACCCAGGTAAGGCTACATGCCAGAAGCAGCTTCTCAGTTACCTCTGATTCTGTCTTCCATGAAAATGCCAGGAAAACGATCTGGAAACTATTTTGGTCTGAGATACAATTGTGAAACTGCAAGAAATAGTAATAAAACCTTTGCATGGAAGATGCTGTTTACTGCGGTACACCTTGGTCTTGGAGTTAGCTCCATGCTGCAGGAAACAGCAATGACTGGAAAATATGTACTGGTATGGTCTCCTGAGTCATATTTACCCCACATCTGCAATAGTTTTAAATAAAAACTGTAATAAAGTAAAGAAAGATCTTTGGTACCACTCTTTTTAGCAAAAGCTGATTTAAAAAATTTTTTATGTTCAGTTTTTCTTTTCCAGCGCTACGTCCACTGTGTTTTACTGAACCTAAAATGACTCACATCTTCTTGTCATTTCTGTAATTTTCCCTCCCTCTTTTCTTGCAGTAATCGTTGGTAGTGGATGGGTGGAGAATGCTGACCAGAGGATAACAGTTATGCAAACAATATTCTGGCTATATAATCTGTGAATCTTACTTAAAAAAATTAACTTGATTCTTAAATAGATCCTGCTGTGCTGAAAAATACCTTTGATTATAAGGTGTCTGCAGCCACACTTTCTCTCCAGACTGTTTTTGCTTTCACAGGTCTCACTTCTTCCATACATTTATCTAATTATTTCGTTAGAAATTCTGATTTTTCAGTTATAATATCTAGGTATCAATGTGTAGCATTAGAAAAGAAGAATTCCACTCCAGAGAGCAACTTGATCACTTCATGCATCACCAAAGACCATGCAATAAATTCATCATCCATAACCTCAAACCCCATCCATTTATAAAACATTGTCTGTATAAGTAATATATCTGTGCTGTGTAGTGTCTTTAAAGAATGTTTAAATTGTTGTTTGCTGGCCGGGGCTATGTGCAAATCATTATTTTCAATCATGTATGTACACTTATTTAGCTTACTCTCATAATTGTAGTCTCCTTGCAAATCTTTTCCATTCTGAATTCAGATGATGCCTCAGCTCCCGCGCTGGAGACTCAGCCTCAAGGTGATGAAGAAGGTGAGCAAATTTAACAGTGTGGCATTAAACTGTGGAGTTACGGACTGTATTCCACAATATCAAATGCTATCTTAAGAGTATCTACAACTGCTGGTGTAGTTGCAAGAAATTTCAAGCATCTGTATTTTTTCAGGAACAACAAAGACAATGAACACAATAGGCAGTGAATTTTGTGTGATAATCTTGAGATGAGACTCTACCTGTGGAGACCAGCATGAACAATTTTAATTGTCGCTACTGAGGGCAGGCACAGGATTTAAACTTGAGCCAAACTGCAGATTAAAATTCTATGTTCAAATAAACAAGTCAAAGGGTAAATTCTATCCTCAGCAGAATGACTAGCAATATCACCCTTAAGGCTGATGTTTTGTGAGGATTATTTGCCTTTGGAGAAATTAATTGCTCATTAAATAAGCAACAATAGTCCTATGTTGTGGCTACCTTATCACCCGCCTCTCATCTTGCAGAATCTGATCTGCAGCCATTACATATTTTGAGTCCAGACTAGGAGATTTTTATTCTAACTAAGCCTAATTTTAGTCTAAAATTATTTCTTTCAACCTTCTGTGCAAATAGGACAAGGAAAGGACTATTCATACCTTTGCTTGAGTAATGGTCTTGACTGCCCTGATACAAACCAGTGTGCCCTTTTTTTTTTTTTAGATCCGTTTCTTTAAAACTAGCCACTTGCTATTTTGTTGCTAATAACTTGTAGAAATGTTAACATTTATAAAGTATTTTCTGTTGCCTTTTCTTTTTTTCCAGATATAGCTTCTCGTTATCCTACCTTATGGACTGAGCAAGTAAAGAGTAGACAGAACAAAACCAATAAAAGCACAGGTAAGAAACTTAGGTTATCCTTACTTTGCAAAACTCCTGTGAAGATACGCATGAACCATTTTAATAACCATCATGCTTCCACTCTCGTTGTATGAGAGTACCTTAATGATCTGTGTGGTGATGATTTACTAAGCTCATGCATCATATGTTCCTTTTATAGAGAAGTATTTTTGGCCAGGCTTTACCTGGCTAAAATGATATCCACTAAAGTCTCTGGCTCACATTAATTTGCAGTTGCTAGTGGGTCAGACATTTATTTTTTACATGCTTTTTAATTCTTTTTCTCTTTGTTATCTGAATTTTTTTGGGTGATATGTAGCAAGAAGGCACTTGTAAAATAGCAGTGTCAGTTACATTCGTTCGGTGGTAAATCTTAGGAGGCAAACCTGAAAAGAAGCAAACCCCCACCAGAAGCCAGTTGTCAACAGGAATTGCAAAGACAGTGTTACCTGCTTTTTGCTACATCAGTCACCTGTTATTTACAAACTGATCATCAGTTTGGTGTGAATTAATTATGTTTCTTTTTTAAAATAATTGTGGAATTCTGGCTTTACTTATTTTCATCACTGTTTAGAATTGAGCTTTTCAAACCTGGACTAGAAATGTCAGGTGAATGTCCTAAGACTGAAGTCTCTATAGTATTCAGATAAATTCAGCGCTTTGGTGGATTATAAATTTTGATGGCTTTCTCATTGTTCCATTCTTTCAGTGGGATAAACTTTAGAGAGTCTTCCTGGCTTCTATTTCTCTGGAAAAATGTTGAGTTTGAAAGAAAACATTAATGATGCAGGCTGTGATTCAATAAATCACCCCAAACCACAGTTCAAATCCAGTAGAAATCGAGGTTATGCTTTACATTAAGTACTGTGCTTAAGTATTTTACTGAATTGAGGCCCAAAAGGATTTAGAAAAGGCAAACGATCATCATAAGAAAGAAAACAAGACACTAAAAGGTTTAAAGATTCCTTTATACAAGCTATTTTTAACATCAATGCTATAATTCGTAATACTTTATTTCTCTCCTTGATTCTCCAGTAAGCACTTAAGGGAAGGAACTTAAACAGTGAAGACAAGAGTTTGAAGCAAATACTTTTCGTGCTGGAGATTTAATTTGTCATTCTTTTAGTCAGTGTAGGCAAGAGCAGAATTCCTTTGGGATTTCTGTTGCATAAAATATGTGTACAGAAATTTGTCACTTTTAGGAGTGTTTGTTTAATTTTTACAGTGCTAGAGACTAAAGCAAGGCTTGTTGAGCTTGCAGTGTAGTTGCTGGAAGCCAAAGCTCCAACACACACACACACACACAGACACACACACACACACAGACAGAACAAAAATGTGGGTTTCTTTCCGGGAACTGGTAACCTTCAGTCTCTTTAAAGACGTATTTACAAGAAAAGAGGAACCAGAAGCATAGTTTACCTGTCTTGTGACTGCTAGCTCATCATCAAAAGCATGATTGTGTTAGATTTGCTAACAACAGGACTTGCTCACGACTGTGGTGCCATACCCAGGCTAGCAGAAGTACATCAGGAGGCACTGTGTAGCCAACCTTGCTTTAAACTGAAGCTATATCTGATGTGCCAGAATGGCATATTCAATCAAGGTGATTCCAGGTGCTAAAAACAGTGTCCTCACCAATTGTGGTAGGCAGGTTTTTAAGGTCTTGAAAAAAATAGGTAAGATTTTTCCCTTATTACCTCTCAGAGTGATGCCAAGGCTTTGGGGAACATCCACAGAGAATTAACTCTGTTATGTGTACAGAACAGGAAAGATCTTGCCAACAAATCTAGTGGATTGTAAACTAACCACCTTCCCACTTCCAGGCTTCAATATAGAGGATAAATATATATGTCTTCTTTACTCAGCTTAATAAAATCTGATTCAGACTTGGTCATGCAAATGCCAGAAAGCTTATTGTAAAGTATTTGTCTGAGTAAAATGAGGAAAATTTATCTCGGCATAGGAACTGTGTTTATAAAGCAAAACATGAAGCCAAATTTATTCATGATGGGCTAAATTTTCCTTTGTTTTTCCACAGTAATCCTAGTGCTCTCAAAGAAATTATTGCAGTGCAAATAACGCTATCATCTAGCCCTGCCTATAGAACAAAACTAAGAAGAAAAACACCCTAAAAATTTCAGGCAAAATACAAATATCCTATTTAAAAGCTTACTATTTTAGTCTGTAGTGCTTTTTTTCGCCCTAGTTCTTACCTGAATATATGTTCTAATACATCATGATCAACATGTCATCTAGAAACTTGTCTTGACGTGAGAAATCAATCTCCTTAGGAGAAAGTTTTTGTGAGTTAAGGCCGCAAATGAATACATTAAATTTTTTGTACCCATCATGAAGTGGTTTGCTTTTACTATTCTGCAAATGACCTGCCAGTTAGAATTAGCCGGTAAAATTAACATAAACTTTTAGGTTTTGGAAGATAGAAAATAATGGCTCAGGAAATTCTAGTTTATATTAGTTCTCCAGTGCCTTCATTTGACTGAGTGAGCCTAAATTAATTTAGCATGGAGTAATGTCATTTGCAAGGCTCACAGATGCAAGGCATGAAATTAGTGGATTATATATCCATGTTCTATAATGCCTTCTATTGTAGATTCTTTTTGTTGGCTCAGAGAAATAGGCCTTTGCTGTTCACTTAAGGCATTTGTGGAGTGGTATTTCACCTATAAGTTTTTGAGGACAAAATTTTACTCCCAGCAAAAATGCCATCAACATTGGATCATGTTACAATAGCTCTATTTAGAGTGGTTGATTAGAGTAGAAACATCTCCAATTTAGCTTTTTTTGTGCATTGAAGGTGATTTTCAAGATACTTTTTCTTTCCATACTTAGAATAGAGCATTCATTTAATTGCTAAAATTGTTTCTGCTGAGGTGCTTTATGTATATGTCATAGTGTGTTTGCAAATATTTTGTGAATACCCCCACACTCCTCATTTTTTTCTCCATTTCACAGAAAATGTTGTGGATTTGCCATATCAGGTTGACACAAATAAGAATTTTACCAACAGCTGTAGAAAATAAACAGAAAACACTGAAAAAGGGACTGCGTGGGTTCAGATAAAGACATCAAA
>NW_008236217.1:4687006-4727807 GCF_000691975.1 Corvus brachyrhynchos | reverse complement strand
GTGGTGCTATAATCAGTGCAGTCAGTGGAGCCTGGAGAGCCACCCAGCTCATTGTACAGCCCCCAGCACTGTGAAGCTGACTGGGTAACTGGAGCTCACTGGGCTAGTTTAGATCTGTAGCTGATATTAAGCTGACTGTGCTTTATATGAACTTAATCCCACACCAGTATCAGTAGGAAATCCAGGTACTACTCTTTTAGAGCTTTAGTATTTTGTAAAGACCAGAGGACAGAAGGTTTTATACCTTGAAGAAACTGGATATTTTGGACTATGTTCTTAGCAATTGCCTGTTACTGTCACTTTGGGGCTCAGTGCAACTTTAATGTGAGTGGAGAAGACAGTGCAGATACTTTCCCATCACCTAACAGGGAAAATGCAGTCCCCTGAGGAGAGCTCAGGCTGGACTGTAAATCTCTTAGGTTCTCCTTGCTATAGCTGCTCTATCAGCAGTTTATATCCCTGTGGGATTCTCGGGAACAAAGTGTGATATTTTTCAGAGGTTGTATGCCGTTTTTTGAGTTTGAGTATAGACAAAGTGTAGTTTGATCCTTTTCACAATGCCCAGTGAAGCTTCTAAATTCTTTAGTTAGCATGAATTTGAGAGTCATTATTTTCTTATAGTCTATTTTGTGAGCACTTTCATGAAAAACAAATAGGGTGAGTTTAACTGATCATATTTTTAATGTTCAAAAAGTTTCTTAAACTACTCAGTAATTTCTCAGTAGAATCTGTACACCACAGAATAAACCATACTTAGTGTAAAATTTCATTAATTTTGCAAATACAGGAAAGAAAAAGTCATACATAACCTGTCATATACTTACATAGGTACTTAAGGACCTTGGAGATTCTGGTGATAACATAATTCAAGATAAAAAAAATGATCGAGTATTGTTCTAGTGGCCAAAATACAGCACAGTTTCACCTATTTACTGTTCAGTTCTATTTTCTTACTATACTACTGTATTCTTTCTCCTAAAATATGTAAGAGTATGACATTCTTAGTTCTAATGATCTGTATGTTCATTGATCATATATTTACTGATTGTGTATTTAATAAGCATTGTAAAGGGGTTGTAAAATTAGTGTTTGTTATGTTGATAATCCACTATGACCAGAAAAATAGAAGAGGAAGAAATTGTTGCCTTTCTTTGTTGACCCAATAGTTTGCATTTCATCTGAATCACCCAGATGTGTGATGCAGTTTGTGCCAGCTTCACGATTTCTGCCATCTTTTTGCTTATATGCTTTAAGCAGGTGCTAGAGGACAAGCCATACATAATCCATCATAAAATAGGGTTGACTCAGAGAAAACCCTGATCTGCCATTAAGGCTTCTGAGGCAGGGTCAGGTTGTCAAGATTCTGAACACATCTATGCAAAAAGCAGTGGATCAAGTCATTATGAAGTTTTTCCTCCAGAATGAAGAATCTTAAATCAGAATGAGTTGTCTCCTCAAACTATGATTTTAGTGATTTCAAAGTGCCCAAATTTGAACCACTGTATCTGGATATAATCATCATTATCATCATCATTTTTTACTTCACCTGTGCACCAATGAAAGGGACGCATAATTTTTATTTCATTTTCTGACACAATGGAGTAGTGTTTTATTACTGCCTTTTTGCTACAGACTGTCATTTTCAGGACTTTAAAAATCTGTTGCAAGATTTTATCAATTAGTCCCAGAGAGTTCAATCCAACAGGAGTTTCATTCTCAAAACGCCATCTGGGAAAACACTGACGTGTACGTACAGCAATGCATTATAGACTGGCTGCAAATGCAAATGAAAACAGTTGGTATAACATCTCCTGAGAATACCTTCTTAATAGACTAAAATAATTAAATCTAACGTGATAATTATGTGTCTGTATCTGTACAAAATAGCTGCTTGCATTTATCTGTCTGTTAGTCCGAATCTGTTGGCAAATTCTGCCAGTGAGACCGATAATACAACAGAGTGACATTCTAAGAGCTGAATAGTTTTTATTGCCTTGTCATCAGACAGCTTCAAAGCATTTGTACAGAGGAGTTTTTCTCACATGGAAACTATGTTGGTTGTCAGTGAGGTTTCTGTGTTGTTAGCTTGCTAGATTTTGTTTCTCAGAGGCAATTGCTTCAGTGGGATCCCTGTGCACTGATCATTCCTGAAAGTCACCTTCCTATAAAGGACCAAGGCAAACCTTGTTCCATACTCCTGTGCTCGTGTTCATTCCAAACTGAACTTAACTTATTCCTGTTATGCCTATCCTGACAAAAGTCAGTCCTAAAGTTAAAAAAAACCTGCATAAGAAAAAAATAGCATTTTCTTTCAAAGGAAACAAATGTAAGAGTTTGTGTGTCTGCCCAATTTCATCAATTCTAAGAGCCATTCCTTTCTAAGCATAGGAAAATTAATGACATAGAGACAGAAAACTGAGTAACAGCTCAGTGACTTTTTATTTATTTTCATTAATTGTTGCATTTTCCAGATGTTACTTTTAGTGTTCAATGAAGATAAATTGCTTGCAGTTGAAGTTGTGTGAGCTAGCAAGAAAAAAATAAGATTCAGTTGCATGCTCCCACTTACATATTTATTACAACATAGTTAGAAATTTTCTACAAGTATTTTGAATTAGGCTTCTTTCACAATGTGAAGATTTGAGATATGAAACCAGTTAAAACAGAAGGAAATCAAAATGTATGTCATAACGAAGTGAGGAAAGAACATAGGCAAGAGGGGGAAGAAAGTATTTTAAAAGTTTGTTGCCTGTCTTTTTCAGCAGGGGTTCCTAGGAAGTTGTGTGTTGGCCTGCAAAACCCTGGCTAATCTTCCATTCTCAAATGTGCTTGTATTTAGCATTAACGGAGGGGTAGATGAGGGTGACTCCTACTTGTTCTTAATACATTATGCCTATATTGGACACTCAGAAATGAGTAGAAGTGGTCCATTAATTGCCAACCACTGAATTACACAGAAAACTTGGGGCTTTTTGCCTGTTACTAGCTCATTTCAGCGCTAAAGAGTGTTTCTTTCTAACAGTTAGTGAGGTATGAGCCACACACAACCATAGGAACTGCACTCCCAAGCTTGTGTTGTAAATGCAGTCATTAGCTGTAGCTGGAGAAGTCAAAAGCATGGTAATAAGTTGTTGAAATATATCCATGTCTTGCCTAGAGTATCTGATATTGTCATGGGCCAAAATTTACAACAACCTACTGGAAATCCGTGATGTTCTGGCACAGGGGTTTGATAATCCAGAGTATCTGAAATGGAATTGACTTGAACCCTAAAATCTCAATTCAAACCATGAAAGGAAAGAAGAAGGCACAAGTATTGATTTTCAGTATCTTCAAACATCCCAACAGGCTATTAAGTCAACACATGGATTCTGTCAATGGGAACTCAGTCCATAAGAGATGGGCAATCTCTCTCTGACAAATTTTGGACAAGTTCAAGTCCAAACATTTTTACTGTGAACTTTCTACTTTGGGCTCATCTGCAGGTCAATTCTCTACACAAGAAAAGGCACTAGCATTATTTCATGACATCTACAGCAAGTCCAAATATTTTATGTTTGCCATAGGTCTGGCTTTTGGGCCTTGTAAAATCTGTGGGTTCTGAAAGAGATGAGCTGGTAGAACATTTTTTGTTTGGCCTGTTCACTCAACAAAGTGATGCATGGAAGTTAAAGAGAAAAGCATGCAAGTTTAGTAAGTGCATGGAAGTTTAGTAAGAAAAACATGCAGATGAAGACTGGAAGCTTCCAAAACATCAGTCTTACGGCCTTCACAGACTGGGTTGTCTCTTGTAGCTGATTCACAAAATATTCCCTTTAGCGTTCATGAAGGAACTTAATTATTTGGAGTGAACCGTAATTTCTGATTTGTATTTTACTATAAACCTAGCTGCTGGGTAGGGAGATGCACGAGGCATTGTCACGACTTGTTATATCCACTACTGTTATGTTTTTAAATATTTTAAAGAGCAGGAGGTAGTCCTCTTTACTTCTCGTTCATTTGTTATTGTTTTTCTGTCAAGAACCACAATAGTTTTAGAGTAGAATTCTTTCCAAATATTGTTTGCAAGATACCCTCTGGCAGCTGAAAAACTCACGGCTTACAAACTATTGAATATTCACACCACTAGGGCCAATCAGTAAATGGTTGACTTAGTTCCTAATAGAGAATTTTATCTTACCTTTAAGCAGCAATTTTTAATGATATTTTAGTCTTGATTTACCTGTTACAAAAGAGGGAACAGTACTCTTCAATCTCTATATGTTCTTCACCAGTGAACAAAATTACTCTACATATTCTGGTCCTCTTTCTTTTCCTTGCCTTTCTTTGCCTTGCCTGACCTAAATTGGTAAAGGAAAATTACTGTTTTCTTTCAGTTCTTTCAGACTCGTCCAAGAAGATTAAACTTTCCAGACCTCCCCAAACTGCTTGTATATTATGATTCATTCTTAATTCATAGGCTGCTGGATCATGCTTATTATAGAACTGTCCTATCTTTAATAATCCTTTTCACAAGGATTTTCATTTATCTTCATTTTAATTTTACATATTAGTTCAAAACCTTAAAAAAGATCAAGCACTGACATTTCCAGCTTTTTCCTCCCACTACAGGAGAAGATCCTCCCATCCTAAACCATTAAAAAAAGAGCTCTGTTTTACATCCAGTTGATGTTCTTTATGCTCAGGATGTTCCAGGGCTTTACTGGACCCCCACTGTGAGGAGGAAAAAAAAAAAAATCTGTTTTATGCAAGGCTGATAATTTCTATTTTACTGCATGTGTTAAAATTTGATGCCAAAAGATAGTAATCTTTCCTGACCATTTTTAATTATATCACATTACTTTCTACAGCAAGTAAATGACACAACAGTCCTGCTTGAAGTTCTCCTTTAGTTTTCAGACATGCACTCCCCCACCTACCCAGAGCTTTCTAGGGTTTACCAGACATCAGATTGCATAATCATAAAAACATCAATTAGGTCCATAAATCTTAAGGAGAATGTCAGGTTAATGGTCTATATTTTAATGACAGATGCAGAGAATCATGTAAATCATGTTAATGCACAGAAACATATTAGACTGGATCATATCTAATGACATAATCTTTCTGGGAAATAGATAAAACTTTCAGTCAAGACAGTATGGATCTGCTATGGCTGTACTCTGATTGTTGGGTGGTATATAGATGATAGGTCTTCCAAAAGGATAAACAGTGAGAGCTGCCAGACCTTCCATCATCATCATCCAATGACCTGATAGTTAGGAGAAATTGTCCATGTTCCATGCAGAGATGCAGTTTTTTCTTCTATCAGGATAAGTCAAATAACCAACTATCTACCTTTCCAATAATTGGATACGTTTTGTTTGAAAAAGAAGCCAAAACCAGTTATGTGAACTGTGGAATTCTACTGCTTGCTCCACAAAAAAAATCTGACTGTTGTTAATGGAAGTACAGACCATGGGAGGACCATGTAACGTTCCCTGGCAGGTCAGGTTATGGCTAGTCATGGTTGCTTAAATTTGGAGGGATTTTTAATTGGATGATTTATCACCTATGAATTCCAACTTTCTTATTTGCCAAGCCATGTATCTCTGAACAAAATTCTTGAAGAGACTGACACCTTGTGCTGTAGTTCATGCATTGCTTAATTATTTTCTGAAAAATTCTTGGCTTTTTCCTTAGTTCTGTGAAAAATTGCCATGTGATGCAGGAACTCCTTAAGGCTTCATCAGTAATTTTAGTGTTTTCCATTTGGTACAAAAGCAAGAGAAAGTCAATGCCTACAGTGACTTCTGTGCGATGGGTGGGATTCAGCCCCAAGTCTGCGCATTGGCCACAAGTCTGCGATGAAGCTATTGCATTAGCCCGACTCTTTACAGCAGTGTTAAGGTCCCAGGTTAATACTGTCATCCATGGATCCTTCACCCTACCCTGTCCTTAATACAATGTTCTGGATTCTTTTGTTAGTTTCCAGCATTGAGTGTCCTTTCCATGCACGCAAGGGAACTTGTAGTCAAACTATGTTGCTAAGGTACATAAATCCACTCTGAGGTCTTCTCATCTATACCCCAGCTATTGTATTATTACTGGCTTGCTTTACATTTCACTGCACTCTGTACATCATGCTCTGTCATCTCTCAAACCAGACTGCTCCAGACAAATGTTAGACACTGTGTTTTCCCTGCTCTCTGCAGTGCCTACAAATAACTGCCTAGGAATAACATTAAGTATTGTTTCCACAATGCACTAGATTTCCGTGTTACTGGAGAAGAAGCAGTGGTTGAAGAGACAGACCACTGTTTTTCATTAAGCTATTTTTAATACCTGTTTTCGTTTAAAAACAGCAGGCTAAATATCTTCATTCATCCACAAATGAAACTATGTTTAAATACAATTAAGGCTGTAAATTAAATTTCAGATCTTAAATTCTCTTGGTCAAAACACAAGAGAAAAGAGAGGGTGAAGCTTAATATGCCAAACTGGTTGAGAATGCAGCCTTCTGTGGAAAACACATGACTTACTAGGAACTTTTTTTTAAATATATGCATTTTCATCTAAAAAAAATGCATCTTCAAAACAAAAATTCAAAGAAAAAACAAGATCTTCAATTAAATGAATGTTTTTGGGTCAAAACTCAAAATCTTGATGGTTCATTGTAATGTCTTGTTGGAGCTGTAATTTTAAAACTTCATTAGTTCTTCCTTTTTTGAGGGCTGAGTCCTTAGGCTGACAGTACATGAAGGACATAATGGTCCCCCTATTTTATAAACTCAGACACCTCAGGAAACCTGTAGGCACCTTGGATTTTGTGGTTCTCTGTGAAGTTCTACACAAAGAAACAGCTTGTTGAGGGGTTTTGTTTTGTTCTCGTCTCTTTTTTTGTCAAAAAGAAACACTTTGAATGAAAAACATCTTTTCATTCAAATAATTGGTTTTCCAGCAGACAGTCAAAATAAAATTTTTCAACCAACTGTATTACAGTCATAACAAGCAATGAAAAAAATGATGTTTTTGCCATTTAAACAGTGAATTACCTTGTACTATTGTTTTCCAGTGAGACCTCAGTGATATTTTAACTTACCAGTTTTGTTCTTCAGTGAGCAGAAACAACTTATCAAAATGAAAAAA
Source organism: Corvus brachyrhynchos (assembly GCF_000691975.1). Taxonomy (NCBI): domain Eukaryota; kingdom Metazoa; phylum Chordata; class Aves; order Passeriformes; family Corvidae; genus Corvus; species Corvus brachyrhynchos. The sequence continues at coordinate 4,720,679 of NW_008236217.1, read as the reverse complement.
CTTTTATTGGCCTCTATTTGAAGGAATGATTAGATGCAGTTTTTGTGGGATTAGAATGCATTATAAATACATAAATTCCTCAAACATGGGTGACTTTTAATGCCCTTGAATTATTTTCCAGTACACCCAGTTAGATCAGGGCAACAAACTCATTGATATTTGGTCTGGAAGCAGAGGAATATGAAGTCAAATTAACTCTTCTAGTGCCCCCAAAATCTGAGATACAGTTGGGGCAAGAATGCAAATAGTTCAGAATTGCAAGATCTGTTCAGGTTCAAATCACAGGAAAGGTTGAGTGTCTCCCTCAGTCATCAGGCCAAAATTTCATATCTGTATTAAAGCAAATTCCAAAAGATGAAAGGACTGACAAAGGTTGATCCTGATGGTTATATTTGCCTGTTATTTGGTGAATTCATGCACATACTCAGATAAAATGGAGACTCCTAACAGAGTCAGAGGTGTGATTAGTTGCAGAGGCTCACAACCACACTGTTGTGGTTCAGTTTACTCTTTCAGAACATCCCTGTGCCCAGTTATTCTGGCTGGTGAGGAGGTAGGGATGCTTTCTGTTTGTCTGCTTGCCTAACTGGTTTGGGGAGCAGAGATCTGAGTAACTTCTGACCTTGTTTCCTCTCTGGCTTTCCTAAAGCTCCTATTATGTAGCTAAATTCATAATCTCAAACTGCCAGAAGGTAATGAGAAAATTGTTAATCTCATTGCTCTCCTGTTTGGCTGTATAAGTCTCTTAGCTTAAGGGATTTACAGTTTTATTATTCTTGCAGTTTCTAATCAGATTTTAAAAGAAATCTGAGATCATTTTTAGGATTTGATTTTAAGTTGGTATGAATTGACGCAACAGAGAAGCAGCAAAGCCAAAAACATCAGTATAAATGTCAGTGGTTTGAAAGGTCACTTCTCCCCATTTCCGTACCAACATCTTTAGTATAAAACAGTGACTTGTAATGTAGTCACATATCCTGTAGTTCATCCCTTTAGCTAAACAGTCCAATATAATAATAGCAAATGACTGTAGGAGGAGATGGTTTAGTTTTAGCAAGCATGAAGCCTCATTTTACTCAGAGCAGCGTAAATAGGAGTGACTCTGCTAGAGTTACAAGGATAATACCACTGGAAGATTTATGAGGAGAGGTGTGAATCAGGCCTGGAAGGTTTCTTTTAATTTTGTTTTAATTTTTCTCTTTGTGGGAACATTAATAGTACAGGACAGATGATTGTGTTATCACTTCTCTTGGAAACACAGTGCGCACTTTATGAAATCATAAAGTAGCTAGTATGTAGTATATCAGTCTGCTGACTCTCTGACGATAGGACAGGCCACCGCAATCCTGCTGCTGTTGCATAGCTGGAATTCCTCTTGACTTTAATGAATGTGTTGTCAGCGCAAGGGCTCCTCTAGTCCACTGATATTGTCAGCTGAAAGACCGAACAAAGTATTTTCTCTTTATTACCTTTATGTACAACTTGATTGTCTCCAGATGATGTGTTTTGCACACTGAAGCATATTTATATTCAGAAACACTGAATATTCATTAACACCTTTGCACGTCAGATACTGTGTCACATAAGTAACCATGGTCCTAAGGATGTCATCATGCACTTACCTTTTCAATATTCTTGTCAAAATGAGCCTGTGTGGCTTCTATATAGAGCACACCTGTCCATAGCAAGGCTAGATGAGAAATGCCTTGCTTCAGGTCTTTTTATCCCCAATATGCTTTAGAAAGTTTGTGAATCTGAGTATTATACTTAAGCTTAATTTATCTTTTATTTCATACCTGCTTTTATTGGAGCCTTCTGCAATATTATTATAGTCTCTGTTATTCATCCTCAATGTTGCTTGTACACAGGGAATTCCCTGTTCTGTTCTGTTTCCAATCCTTTCTTTGCAGTCTTCTTTCTCTTCTGTCAATAGCTGATCTTCACTGCCTGTTCTCAGTTTTTGCCTGGATATCATTGCTCAATCCCAAATGCTGCTGAACATTTCTTGTAACACTGATTTCTCGTCTCTCTTTTCTTCCGTCTTCTCTTTAACCAATGCAGCCAGAAGCTTAAATTGGAGGCTTTATGAGAAGAATAACCAAGGGATAAAGGCTGTAGATCCTGCGATGAGTTTGCAGGCTGTGTTCTGAAAATATAGTGACTCCAAAACCAAGTAGAGAGTTCTTAGGAGCACCCAGCTGAGCAGTGACTGCAAAGAAAAGGAGGGAGAGCTTGATTCCTAGATTAAGTAAACTTGGAAAGGTGTCTTTACCTATCTTTGTAGGATGTCAGAGACTGTTTCAGAGATACCTTGTACAGCTGTGGTATCCATACTGCAGGATACTGAAGGATACCAAAATGCAGGAGCACCTAGATGTTTGATCCTAAAGCTGGTGAATTTCAGCTTAATTCAGTGCTTTTCTAAGTAAAAATGCTTCCTTAGTAAGAATTCATCCTAGGTAAGAACACTTCCTCAGTAAGAATGCTTCCTTAGTCAAGACTGTAAGTTGTTTTGTGGAAGTTCATTTAAGTTTGTCAAATAAAACTCAATACAAGTGTCATCACATCAGTGCTGTTGGTCTGACTGAATAGTGCTCAGAGTCTTGGACTATATTTTGTGCCAATATCACTTCCTCAGGATGTCATTGTGGAGACTTAAGCAGCCTACAAAGTATTGTATGTGAAAACATCTGACGTCAGCTAGTGGAGGGAGACAGCGTGGTTTCATTGCTTACGTGGCTTCATTGCTAGCCAGGAGCTCCAGGGCTCTAACCCTGGCTCTGCTTTGGGGAGGGCTGTCACAGTCTGGACAGATCAATGCAAGCAGAAAAAAGTTTCATCAGAAAGGTGGTTGAGATAGGGTCTAGTACAGAACTATGGAATACAAAACGGAGCTTTACAGACATGCAGTATAGCAGGTGGAAGTGAAGAAAAAGATGTTGAACTGACCAGTTGGAATAGTGGTATTTCTCTAAATGAAAAGGAACCTGTTTTTCAGTTTTGAATGTAGACTTCATGCCTTTTGTTTTGTTTGTTGGTCTCAGTGTCTCAGTCATGTAAATCATGACATTGGATTTTTTTCCTTGCAAGTGCTTCGGAGATTCCACCACTTCATTATGCAAACTATACCTGCCATTGTGTCACTGTAAAATATGTATGTAGAACACAAGCAAAAGAGGATGCCCATGACTGGTGCAAGGGAGAGCCTCTGTCTTCTCCTGCATGTTATGTTTATGAAAATGTGCATACATGTATGAGGCAAAATTACTAGTGTTCAAGGGTACCTGCCATGGGACTGTACTGTGGTTATTCCCAAATGAGACCCAAGGCAAGCAGGTTTGTAAATACACAGGATTTTCCACTCTTCTTTAGCCTATGTTTGTTCCTCATAATTGATGAAAACAAGTACCACTAAAGGCCCTTGTGGACTACATTAACTATGCCAGTGGTTGATTGGTTTGGCCCCAAATGCTTTGTAACAATAGGCAGATTTAATTAGCAACAGCTCTGATTGCAATAGCGTTGCAACCTCCTGGGAGCATCATGCACTGAGCTTCCTTTTGCATTATTGTCAAGCCGTTAAACAACATTTAATTTTCCCAATTTAAAAAAACACAAAGCACACAATGCATTATATGTAGAAACAATAACAGAACTGTCTTCACATAAGCGGTAATAAAAACGTTTCCTTATTAGGTGACTGAATGCCAACATTGCTCTTTCCTGTGATGCTCATTGTCTGTAAAAGTTAAATATTTAGAATCTGTTTTACTTGAGCAGTACTGCCAAAACCAGTCTTTTGGGTTTTCTTTCTTCATTGTAGAGAGCTTCAAAATAAATACAGCTTGAGGTAGTTGTGCACATCTGTGTGGGGAGACAAGATCGGAACAGGTCTGAAAGGACTGGAAATACCAAGCAAACACCTTGAAAAAGAACAGTTTTGGAAACCTGCTCTTTACTCTCACGCACAATAGATTGTTGGGAAGTACTTATGCAAGGCTTGTACCATTTATACAGGTTGTTTGTGTGGCATGCTAAAATAGTGATCTTCTGAGCATATAAAGTAATCACAGATTGTAAAGGATTAAGGATCCTTAGACACACTTCAAACTATCATTTTACTAGTTCAAAAGTCTTTGCTACTATGCATTGTCTAAGAAGCCTTTAAAATTTTTCTGAATATTCTTGGGACTGACTTTGCTGCTGCTAATCCCTACTGTGTGTAATGGAATGGTTCCAGTTTACCAGAGCAGAAATTTTGGCCTGGAATTTTCAATATGATTGTAGATCTTCCATTCTTCAAGAACCTAGGGATGTTTCGCTCTCACACCATATTTAGCATTATCTACTCTTCAGAGAACTATTTCTTTTTGAAAACAGAGATGAAAGTGGGGTGGAATTGGAATTTTTATTTTTAATTCAGACTGCCCTTGTTTTTTTCCAAAGTTTGAAGGTAAAGCCAAGACAAAGATTTGTCTTTGCTCTTGAAACCAAAGCACAGGCTGAGCTGTTTAACCATGGCCATATGACAAAAGAAAAAAAGAAAAGAAAGAGCAACATAAAACTATATTAAAAGTCATTGGAGCCGAAAGAATTAGTATAAGAATATTCTTGTTGGCTTTTACTCTTCTTTGGCTCATCCTCTTTATTGCACACAAAACTTTGCCAAAATCAGTAAACAGTCTTCTATCTGAATCCTGGAGCTCTCCTGTTATGAATACTGATATCCTACGTGCTATATAAATAGTGTGCCTTGGATATAATGTGCTGTGGGCAAGGACCTGTGCAGCCTTTAATCTAAGATGAGCCTTCAGCTTTATACAGGGTTAAAGCAGTGCAGTTACCTTTTGACCAGGCTTCGTGTTCATGTTTTCAAATCTCATACTGAGGACAAGAGTTCTGGGAGCAGTATCATCAATAGATGATGCCACCTTACTGAATTTGTTTGTTTCTCTGTTAAAAGATTTTTCATTGCACAACACAGTTCTTGTAAGTAGAGACAGAAGCAATAAAATGCACGCTTATTTTCCACCTGCTTCTTGCATTCTCTTTGACAAGATGAAGAAGAAAAAACCAGTAGAAAAGTGCCCAATTTTTGATTCATCTGTCATAAGTTAGCTTTTAAGGGTGTAATTATGTTCTCAGCATTACTACAATTTTTTAATTTAGGGATTTTTTTAAACCAAGTAGGTTTTAAGGGTACTTATCTGAGAGGCAAGACAATGATGGTAGCATAAACTTTTGCATTATGGCTGTCAAAGTTACTGCCTGAAACACTGAGGAAAAAATGGAGAATTTCTGTTTCAGCAGCCTGTTTAATCTCTGCATTCCTGCTCAGTGCCAGAGGGCCAAATTCTTACCATTCTGTAATGCCCATCCAATCTGCTGTGAATTAGATACAGGTGCAGACAGTATTGACCATTTTGTAAGATACTCTGAGACATGTAAAGGAGTTCTACCAAAATGCAAAATAACACTCTCATTTTTTTGAACATATCTGCACATTTTTAAACTACACATCTCAGATTGCATTCCCATAAAACAGACCGAAACCCTCCTGGCTCCTGCTGGCTTCTGCAACAGTAGTCAGGGTTCTGTCTGTAAGGTGGCTGGAAATGAGTTGATACTTAGAAAATTAAATGTAGGTGGGGTGCAGTCACCTCAGGCAGGAGTTAAGCAATAAGGCTGGATAACACTGCATGGTGCCAACAGCATTAGCAGTGTGAACCAGTGACAGGAGAATGACACAGGCTGCAGCCAGGGATGCCCCTGTACACCTCTGAAAGGAAAATTACTTGAGTGCCTAAGGTCAAGTATCCAGAGTCATATCCATGCGCTGATGTAAGTATCTCAGTTTCCCAAGTGGAGAAGAGAAACAACTTCTGTTCCATGGAGGGGAAGGGCTAGATGGATAAACATTCGTGTAAGCTGGATGGTTTATTTAAGTGTCAAAATATGAATTTAGCACCCCTGTTTGCCTGTTTTGTTTTTTAATTTTTAGCAGAGCTACTCAAACAAATATGTACTCTCAGCTTACCTGGCAAAGAGTTTCATTTTCACAGCTCTATGGAAAAAGTGAACCAGCTTTATTTTCACTTGAAATCTCTCTTGAAAAATGAGAGATTTTTCCACTGGCAGGAGACTAACATTTGCTGGTGAATATAGTCATAAAGCAAGCATGATAGCTTTGCGCAATTTTGCTTAATGAATGAGCCTTCAGATTGCTACAGCAAGCTGGCCAGCCAGCCACTGTGTTTGGGAAAGTCAGTGATTTTCATTTGCTGTAATTTTGGGCGGTGGCTTTTTTGTTTGGTTGGTTTTGCAGTTTGAACGCAGTGGGGCTGCTCTGCTCTGACGGGATGAGGCAGCCATATGTAGCAATATAGGTACCAGTATTTTCTCTCATGTAGGAAAACCAGATTTCATCCTGTTTGGCAAATAACTGCTTTCAGATGTATCCTTGCAGGATGGGGCAGTCATTTGCACATTATCCTCTCTCGTGTTAGGGAAGTCAAGTTAACAAAGGCTAGCAAGAACACCTGGAGCTGATAATCCATGCTCTTTCCATTAATTGAGCAAAAGAAGGATGAGGGATCTCATCTCCTCAGAAGACCAGATTTTTCACTCTCCTTGTGAAGCCTGATACCGTGTCATTCACCAGTTGACTTTAAATGATTTTTGATTTGTGTAAAGGTTCTTTTTAAAGATCCATTGAAGAAGGTAGTGTGTGAACAGTCCTTGGATCACACCTGGCACTTTGCAAAGGCTTGCTATCACTTTCACACACTGCTGTTAAAGATTTAACAAAAATACGCCTCTTTTGATTCACTGCTGTCTCACATTTCATAGATGGTACAGTAAAATATTTGACCTGAGAAGTTCAATACAAAAATTTTGGCTCTAATGCAAAATGCATCTTTGAAGTAACTCAGATCTATAATCTAATGTATACTCATTTCATGTTTCTCTCTTATTTATCTACTGTAGGAGTAAATGCTAATATTTAAACATTTAGAATCAGATTGTGTCATGTTTGTAAATGGAGACTAATTTCTGTGTGAGTTTTCAAGTCGGGACAAATCTCATGCTACCATTTTATTCCATCTGAGTAAGAATGGCAAAATAGAGAATTACATTAGGTTTAAAAGAGGCAGCTAGTTTGATCCCTTAATCTATTCAATGGCAGTGAAGAGAAAAAGGATCACAAATGAATAGCTGATTAATTTAAATTAGTTATATTTCTGTGAGAAGAGAAATTTGAATACTTGCATAATATTTCTCATCTCTTTTACCAAGAAGTTGGGCTAAAATAAACAAACAAGCAAGCAAAGGAACAACCAAATAGAATGCGAAAATAGCAGGCTTTTTGAGGCAAAACAGTTCTTTTTCTTTTACAGTGACTGTGGTTACAGTCTTTCTCAGTAACTGTGGTTACAGGATTTCAAATCTTAAGAAAATAAAGAATTGCAAAGATATGTGCAAAATCTTCCCTAAACCAGAAACTTTTTTAAAAATTCCAGCAGACATGTGGATTTGGGTTTTGATTAGAGAGCAAGTCATCCCATTATATTTCAGACCTCTGTCTTATGTCCCCCCAAACTTTTGCCAGTTGGTAGAACCAGAATTTATGTATTACAGAAATCTTGGTTTGATATAGGGCTACTTGGCTGCTTAAACACAGGGTAAAAGTTGAGAAAATCTTATTGTATACCAGTAGATTATGTTGATTGTGATTATGTTCTTCTCAGGTAAAGCTAAATGGGGGCTGGTGGTCTCTGTATTTTGAATCTTTTTTTCAGTGGGCTCAGTGCATTTTCAGATGGTTTTCCTTTTGTATTAGAGTGTCTTTGCATATGAAACCACATAGATAAATGAGAGCATCTGTCTGTGATTTATCCTTCTTTGTTCAGTGGAATAAAATACATAAATTAATCATTATGGCTGTGTTAAAGCCATGAGGTTTTTGCTTTTTGAGCCATAATCATCGGCCCAAGCTCCAAAAGTGCAAAATAGTGATCAGCTGTACATTGAGAGCTCTCTGAAAATGCACACAAGGGGCCTGCAATATTTGGTTCCCACAAGTTTTTTCACAAATGAGAAAAGATATGGATAGGAAAATTGCCAGCTTCCTCCAGGCTTTGAGAACCCTCATGCTGATGTGTATCTGAACCTAACGTAAATCAAAACACGTGGCGGCAGATGAGTATTAATGCTGTAATTTAGTCCTAGGTGTTGGTTGCCATCTAGATGTTGGATCTAAGGTTGCATGTTTATTAATGTTACCTATTTCTTACAATCAGTACTTGGTCCATGAACAAATATTAGGCTTAACTGGAAACATACGTGCATATGAATATGTTCAGCTGAAACCTGATGTATTGTCCATTGAATTTGATTGGTATTTTTCCATGGACTTTTATCTGGGGAAGCCTGGCCCACACAATACTCTTTGTTTGATCCAGGTTAATGAACAGCCTTTATAAGAAACTAGTAGCATGAGCAGATTAATTCTTGCATTTTTGTTGTAGCATTCAGCTGCACTTGATTCCAGTTAGACTCGAGGTTACTTGAAAGTGTCAAGAGGTGGCAGGCAGACAAATTCTTGTAAGAACAGGTCTTCTTAAAAAAGGCTGGTGAGAGATGCCCATGCTCTGGCCATGAGGGACAAGAAAACAACTTAGTGTACACAAAGGGTAGGAAGTTGGCAATCAAAGTGCATTATACCACTTCATGTACCTCTTCAGAGAAGGAATCCGTCATGCTAGAGAATGTCCAGACAAAAGCTGGAAACCCTGAAAAAATAGAAAGCCATGGAGTTACATCTTTCCTTTACTAGAATGACATAATTTAGGGAATTTTTGTCATTTGTATTAGCTGTGCTTATAGCAGGAACAGACTTAATGGGTTCTGGGTGATGAAATTGGTCAGCGACAGATAAAGAACTCGTTAGTTTACCTTGAAGGGGCGTGTTTGCTGGGGTTGGAATAACGGGGCCACTGCTCTAGTGGACCATTTCGCCATTCAGTCAGCTTGAACTCCTCTGCAGGAAATGCATAGCTTGAATAGAAATTATCCCACTTCCCACTTGACTTTTTAAAGTGAACATTTTAGTCATATGTGGAAATACAATTTGGTGTAATGTAAGTGGAATTCCATTCAATGAGACTTGAAGACTATGAAAAACTAGTTAAAAATGTAAAAACGTATTGTGATCAGTTTCCTTGGGGTGTATTAACTTCACTGGTTCAAAGAGGGTTCATCCTAAGCAAATGGATCAAATTCTTATTCTCATGAGATGTGAAATTTCTTGGAGGCTTGCATGGGTATAAATAGGATGACTATTTATCCACCCTAATGATGATGTATTGAAATAAACTAGCTCAAATCTTCTGTAAATCAGTATTTGAAGTATGCTTAAATTAGGCTTAATTAACTAGGACAGACAGATGATTTGAATAACACTCCAATTAGCAGAAATTGTCATACAATTGAAGTATACTAAAGTTTGGACATGATTATATTCTGTCTGTATATCCTCCCATAAAAAGGGTAGAACTGCAATATTAAATACCTGTAATGTTACACTGCAGTCCTCTAGAACATGCTTCTCACTTTTTGAAGTAGTTTTGTTCACAGGTCTCTTGTTACCTGCTTTCTAGAGAGAACACTGAGCTTCAAGCCCTAATAAAAGATCCATTTACTCTGAAAACCAGGCTGTCTAAATTGTCCTTTCATGGCCCATTATGGTAATGAGAAAAGGAGGGAGCAGGAACCAACTGAAAACAGAATTTCTTGGAGTGGGATCTGTTTGTTATATACACATTGTGGGGTTAAGGAAATTGGAAGGAAATGTTTGTATAGTGGCAGGAAATGTTAACGTAACATTTGTAATTTTCTGCAGGTTTGACAACTTGTTTCTATGGAACACATTGAAATTTACACATAAATACAGTTACTTACATTTATGCAAAAAAACCACAACTCAAATTATTTGTAATCACGAAATTCCACACATTGAGAGAAGTTGTGATAAGACACAGCAGAAAAACTGCTTGAATTTCTGAAATAAGGGGCCCGTTACAAGACTAACAAGATGATTATCATAACATACATATTACAGCACTCAGAGTTTTAGATGTGCACCAGAAAAATGCACAGTTAAATAGATTATTCAGGATGACTTTCCCAGAAAAGTCACTGCTATTCTCCTCTAGGACATTCCCTAGTAAACATTATTTAAAAGTTTAGGTAGCCCATCACAGATGAATAAATGGAGTCTTTAATAAATAATGATTTACAGTGTAACATCCTATTACTACTGAGGTATTTTTCTTAAAAATTAACTTAATTAATTTAAATTTTCTTAATTAACTTAAATTTTCTCTAAAATTTTTCTTGTAAATTAACTTGATTCATTGAAATCCAGACTGTTTTCTTAGGGATGACTGGCAAAAAAAATTGACCAAAGATTTTATACAAATCATGAAACTTATCCTCCGAGACATTAGCGGAAGTGTGTTTCTTATTGACAGAAGATGCAGCATTTCAACTGGTTGTTTGTAATGGATTGTAATAGCATCTTAAACCAGAACATGAAAAATGTGTTTAGCAACTAATCTTTAAAATGAAAAGGGAAGAAATGGAATAACACCTTGACATAGGAAGTGTAACATACATTACATCTAAAGCATTTTTTTAACTCACTCTTAGGGGTGAGTAAGAATTTTACTTTGTCATTCAGTCATTGGGCAGATGGTACAATGGTTCTTGGTGTAAAACTGGACAAAAAGGTATATTTCCTTATATGATTGAAATGTCTGTATTGAATCACCAATGCTTATAAGTGATATAAAATAAAATGTAGTTTGGGTAAAAAATGCAGAGAAGTTTATTAACCTGAAATAAATTATCACAGCTAAGCTATAGTGCTGGCTAGCATGATACACTATGCAGAAAGGATTTTTTTAGCCATGTTTAACTAATTTTTTTACTAAGATGCTTGGAAAGTATCTCTTTTTTTCTGGCAAGACAAAACTGAAGGAATTAAGTGAAATAACAACAGTGTAAGCACATTCCTTGAAAAGAAGAAACTGGAGTATCAGTGCTTTTCTGTTCCCAGAAAGAATGTTATTGTAGTAACACATTCCATAGAAAGTTTGATGCATTTTAATGAGTAAGGTATTTTATCCTACTTTTATTGTGGCATAGATCCTTTTCCATATGAACTTTATGAACTTCTGGCATCCATCTGTTATGGTTCCAGTTCATAGTTGTTGTCAGATTGTTTGGACAAACTGTCAGAGATTTTCTAAGCTAATGACATTTATCACTGGTTCTCCTGGGAAATGAACGTTTGTTGACCATGACTCTTCTGACGTTACAAAGGCAATTATTTTCAGTGGTATGGTATCTCTTGTGATAAGAGCTCTTCACATCACAGGGCTACAGTTGCATCTTTCCACTACTCCTGTTGTAAATAATTGAAAGAAAAGTTTGAAAGGGGATGAATGGCTCCCTCGGAGAGGAAATCACACAGAGGATTAATGTTCTGGTTCTGGCAGGCAGGATTATAGATAAGCACTTTAGGTAGGAACAATGTTCGAGTGGGGAAAACAAACAGGGAAGTAGTAATGGTGACACAAATGGTTTTGTCCGAAGTGTACAAAAACCATTAGACTTCAGAAATTACTCTCTTGAGCAGATTGCCTGATAGCTGACCTGAAGCTCATTATCCATTGTCTAAGGGAGAAAAATGATAAGCTATTCTGCACTTTTGTTGCATAAAATTAATGAACTCTGTTCAGCAGATTTATAAAAAGACAGTCATTTGGCTCATAGATAACTGATAGATGTAGTGTGTATCACATTCTTTTTTTTTCCTAATTTGTTAGAAATAATCTAGATTTTATCTGTCAACTAATTCAAGCCCAATGATAAGTTCCTCTGCTTGTTAAAATTTCCCATCTGTAAGGGAAAGATAAGAAATTAAAAGTTTCAAGAAGGGGAAAGTCCTTTCTCTTTAAACCTTCCTTTGATTACTGTCTGCTCTGTTTCCAGTCTCACTTGTGATGTTAAGTTCAAGCAGTCTTCTGACTGTCCATCCTAAAGCTATAAGCCACATTTTCAGCCCTCCTGTGACATCTTCCCCATAATTCTGCTTTTCTGTACCTCTAATGTTTAAAACCAGACCTAAGGGAGAAAAAGGACCAGAAGAAACATGACCTAATGCAAAAAATACAAATTTGTAGCTTGAGAAACAGCTTGTAGAAAATCTTGCTTCAGCAAGTCAACCAATAAAGGCCAGTTATCTAAGTCTAACACTGTCTCCTAAACCACCTCAAAACAGGTGATTGCACTGGCCCATGAGTCAGCAATGCAGTCCTTCATGGGTTGTTTCAATCAGTAGAAATTAGAGGTTCACAGAAATTAGGGAGTGTGCCTTATGCCCACAGCTGAAACAGTCCATATCTGCTTCTGTGCTGGGAATTTTCCATCACACCCTCTCGGTTCAGACACATTTTGTCTATCTGGATGACCTGACTATGTGGTCTTTATACCCCAGAGTATTTTCTAAACAAAGTTGGGAGCATAAAAATGTATTGCTCCTCTAGGTTTCAGAGAGATAAGAATACCTACCCCATGTTATGTTGCTAGTTATAAGGACGTAAACCACGAGAAGGTCGCAGTAGCTAATGGCGAGGTCCCAAGGTTTATCAGTACAAAAGAGATATTAATCTAATGGAGTTTAAAGAGGAGTAATGATTTCCTCCCTCTCATCTGCTTCACCCCATTTGCTCTTTTTTGTTTGATTATATACAAAACATAAAAAGTGAACAACTAAGGTAAGTGATGTGTTTCTAGGGTTGTCACGCCTTGTTTCTTGATAATCATTATAATCCATATTCACTGAAAGGAAGATTTATTTTGGCAGCTGTAGGAGGATGTTGGTGACAGATTTCTACTTTGTCAAACTATAGTTATTTTTGTGAAGGTTTCAACATGCAAATAATTAATATTTCCCTTTTTTAAAGAGTGTTTCTGTCGCTACTACACTGATTCTCTAAGTACACTTTATTATCTAAACACTGGCAATTTGAGAGGTATTCCATCTCTGTTTATGTCAGTGGGTAGACCAAGACAAAAACATGCAAAATCATTGACTTACCTAGATACCCTGTTCAAATACTATATGAAACAAAAGAGGAAAAAAGTCAGCTAAAGACCTCCATCTGTGCCTTGTGTAATCAAGCTAGCGAGTGATATCCTCTTTTTTTAAACCTTTTACGTGGATTGGAAAAAACCACTCAGTTTTGTAAACCAGGCCATTGTGTAAGTGGAATTGTGTGCCATTTAAAGTGTGAAAGTATTTAGCTTCCTACCACCTTTTCTCCTCCACAGAAGTCTTACTGATTTTCGACATTTACATTTGCAAAAGTCTGTCAAGGAGCAGTAGTATTCTGGTCATGATTAGTGAATTTCTGTCAGTTTGTGCCTATAATTTGCAAAGCATTTTCTGAACTCTGTGGATAAAAGAAAACAAGATTACCCTAAAGCTGAAATTTGTTAAAATGGACTAGAAAATTCAGTCAGGATTCAACTTGTTCTTTGTGGACTGACTTATTAAAAGTCAAAAAGTAAATTCTTTAACTGATTTGAAAAAAGAGCATATATTACCCACAATTTTTTTTAATTGTAACATTAAAATGACTGTTCTTTAACTGAAGAGAATCTCTTATTGATTGAAATTCTACTAGCTTGAAATTTTCCTGTCAGTAGTTTGAATGTCTGTAGAGTGCTTAATATTCTTGTTTTTCAAATATTAAGTTTTTTTTTTCCTACCGGATAGTTTGGAAATTATACAGAAACTGTATTATTTAACAATCTAAATTTCACATAACAGAAGAGTGATTTTAAAGTCCCTGGAAAAATAAGGGCTTGAGTAAAGAGTCTCTCTCATTTACTGTCTCTGAAGTGCCACATGTACCAGTTTAGTAGTGACCAAAAATCCTCACCAGAGGTGTTATTTTACTGACTGGTGTAAACTGATAGGCCTTCTCAGGCCCTGTGTTTTCTGCTCTTTCCACCTTGCCTCATAGTTTCATGTAAAGGCTGAGAATGTATATATGTAAGTTTTTCACACACTCAGAAAGTTTTTGGACATACTGATTACATTACATAAAAATGTATTACTTTTTTTCATGGGTCTTTGCTCTCCAGAGCAAATGATGCATTGCCAATGCTAGAATCACCACAAAAGGACGTGGGAGAATTATCACTGTGTTAAGAGATTGCTTCAAAACTGGAAAAAATGAGCAGAATATAAACATCCAAATGAATATCTAGATGAATAATTCATTTAAGGAATCCTAAGCAGATGGATTTTTACTGTTCTCTCTGAAAAGAATCAGTACTTTAGGGACTGTGGAGTGGATGAAGATTTTTTTAAGGTCACAAAGTATTTACTTACCCATAGATTGTATCAAGTAGAGGAAAGGGGGAATTCAAGGTGTTATTAGGACTATAAAATGAAGCAGCTTCATAAAAGGAAATTAAACTTTCTAACAGTATATAGCCTAAACCAGTGTAGTTGGTATTTGGGCTGTAGCAAGCCTTCTCAAAGAAAATACTTATATGCAATCAAAGAAAGATATAAAATCTGTTTGATAAATCTAGTAGGCTCTTCCCATCTATCTTCTTCAATACTTTTTTCTTTTCCATCTGAAAGCATCGTCATGTGATCAAGAACTTCAGTCAGCCCTGGAGGAAGCAAAACAGCCCCAGAAAGACAATGTGTTCATTCCAGAGTGTGCTCAGGGCGGCCTCTACAAACCAGTGCAGTGCCATCCTTCCACAGGCTACTGCTGGTGTGTTCTGGTGGATACGGGACGTCCCATCCCCGGTACATCAACAAGGTAAGGGAGTACACGTTCAGTTCTCAAAAGCTGTAGTGAGAACATGCCCTAGTGTCCATGGACTATGATGTAGGTTTCTGTTGCTGGTGGAATTATGTCATATAGTTTTTTTCCACTGTAAAGTGAAATGTTTTGAGAGACATCAAGAATTAGGGCCAGATGGCCATGGGCTCTTTCTGCAAGGACACAGGCAGTTTGCTGTCCTATTCCTCTTCTTTACTCCTATTTTGTGCTGGGAATCCAAGGGTTGGAGCATATAATGAATAATCCCAGAGGAAATTTCACAGTCCTTACCCTGAATATAAAATAACCAAGTAAGATGGTCTATGACAGAAACCACGTCCAACCTCAGAAATGCTTAGTTATTTTTCCAGCAACCTCCTCAACTATTTCATATGACAGGCTTTGATGGAACAACTCCTCGGGAAGTCATTGAGAGGAAATATCATTTTAGTGTGTTATTAATAGAAGGTTGGAGTTCAGTCATCTCAGCTGAGCCGGATATATGGTAAAGTGTTGTGAGCCACACAGTGCAGATGTAGGCAAAGCAGATATCAGGTTCCAAAGGATGCTATTTAAGTTGGTTATTGAGGTTTGGCACTTGTAGGAATGCGGTAGAAGCTCATATAGAGCTGGCAAGCAGCATGGGTATCTTGATGCAATCATAACTCTTTTCTAACTCAGGCAACATCATTTTTTAATGATTTGCATAGGGTTTGTGAAAGAAACACACATTATAAGCCACTTGCTGTAAAATAGTATATTCTTGGAGAGGCTTTTTTCATGTATTCTTCAAGTGCTGATTTATTGCTAGCTGTTTATACCATGGCCTAGACTATGCCAATTACAGTACCATCTGAAGTGGACTTGATGATCTTAGAGGTCTTTTCCAGCCTTAGTGATTCCATGATTTTATGACTTAAAGTTGCTGTTGATCTACTGATTCTGGCAAGTTGAGGTCCATAAATGGTCAAAACAGAATAGTCTAAATTTGATCCTGAAACTATAGGATCAGTATACATATTGTGTGAGGATGTAAAGATGACTTTTAGAGATTCCTGATACTCCCTTCTATGCTCTTTCTCTGTTCTCCACCCTTAGGTTTGTTCACTGTTTCTTCTTTTTAGTAATAATCTTTCTTTGAATGAATAACTTAAATAATTTTATTTCCTGTTCCCTAATTTGAGTCCAAATAATCTTCTTGTGCTCATCAAGCAATGGGGCTTCTGCTGTGGTTTTGTTTTTGTTGGGTTTTGGTTTTTGGTGGGGTCTTTTTTGGTTTTTCGTTTTTGTTTGAATTTGTGTTTTTTCCTGTGTGTTTTTGGTTTGGGTTTTTTTTTGGGGGGAGGGGTTTGTGGTGGGGTTTTTTTGGTTTTTGGTTGTTTTTTTTTTTAGTTCTTACTGATATCATTTTATTATAGTCACAGAATACCTGAGATTGGTAGCGACCTCTGGAGATTCTCTGGTCCAACCCCTCTACTCAAAGCAAGATCATCTAGAGTGGATTGCTAGGGCCTATGTCCTGTTCATTCTGAGTATTTCTAAGGATCAGGAATTCATAGCCTCTCTAAGCAGCCTGTTTGATCACCATCATAGTTAAAAATAAGGGATTTTTGTACATTTGCATGAAATTTTCTGTATTTTATTTTGTGTCCATTGCCTTTTTTCCTGCCTCTGGACATCACCAAGAAGATTCTGAACCCCTTTCATTATTTTCCTCTCTTTGGATACTTAGAGACAACATTAAGATCCTCCCTGAGCCTTCTCTTCTCCAGGTGAATGTTGTCAGCACCCTTTCCTTACTATATCAAATGCTTCAGTCAATTATATTCATGGCCCTTTGCTCCATTCACTCCAGTATGTCCATGTCTCTCTTGTTTGGGGAGCTCAGAGCTGGACACAACATTGCAGATATGTCTCATTGTCCCATTGTGAATCAGAGGGAAAGGACCTCTTCCCTTGACCTGATGGGAGTACTTTTTCTAATGCAACCCTGGAGGCTGCTGGCCTTCTTTGCTGCCTCATACTCAGCATCCATCAGAAATACCGTGTTCTTGCTTCAAAGTTGCTTTCCAGCTGGTTGGCCCCATCCTGTACTGGTGCAGGGTGTTAATCTTTGCCAGGTGCAAGAATTTTGCATTTTCTTTTTTTTGAACTTCATGAGATTCCTGCATTTCTGCAGCCTGTTGAAGCTCCTCTGAATGGCAGCACAGCTGTCTTGTGTATCAGACACTTCCTCCCAATTTTGTATCATCTGCAAACTTAATAAAGTTGTTCCATGTCCCATCTTCCTGGTCACTAAAGAAGAGGTTAAACAATATTGTCTCTACGAGCTTTGGGGCTTTCCAGTGGTGACTGGCTTCCAGCTGAAATTTTGCTGCTGATCCCAAATATTTGATGCTGGCTGTTCAGCCAGTTTTCAGCACACCTCTCTGTTCATTTATCTAGTACATACTTCATCAGCTTGTCTATGAGAATGTGATTAGAGACAGTGTCAAAAGCCTAGTTAGAATTAAGATAAGTAATATCTGCCTGTCTCACTGTATCCACTGAGTAAGTTACAGAATCATAGAAAGCTGCAGCACTGGCCAAGCATGATTCCCTCTTCATAATTCTATCCTGACTACTGTCAATCACCTTCTTCTTCATATGTTTTGAAATAGCTTCTAGGAGGATTTACTTCATCACCTTCTCAGAAACTGAGGTAAGTCTTTCTGGCTTATTTGACTCTTCCTTGCCCTGCTTGAACACAGAAGTGACATTGGCTTTCTTCCAGTCCCCAGGAACCTTCCCCAGTCAGTACAACCTTTCAGATATAATTAAGAGTGGCCCACAAATCAGCCAGCTCCCTCAGGACTTGTGGGTACGTCCCATCAGGTTCCATGGAGTTGTGTATATCCAATTTGTTCAAACAATCCCTGACTTGATCCTTCACCACCCAGGATAAGTCTTCCTTGCTCTAGACTTTACTACTGATGTCAAGGACCTGGGATTCCTGAAGACTGTTTTTACAAGTAAAGACCAAGGAGAAGGTGCCATCAAGTACTTCTGCCTTCTCTCTGTCCTTTGCCACAAGGTCTCTTGTCCCACCCAGCAGCAGGCTCACACTTCCCTTGTCTTCTTTTTGCTGCTGATATGCACGTTAGAAGTTCTTCTTGTTGCCTTCATGCTCCTTAGCAGATTCCTAACCCCATCCCTGCACACTTGAACAGTGTCTATTCCTCCTGTATCAGCTGACCCTTTCTATGCTTCCTTTTTAAGTGTGAATTTTGTTAGGTGATCTTTGCTCATCTGTTCAGGCTTCCTGCCACATCCTGCATGTCAGGATGAACCGTTTATGAAACTGGAGGTGATGATCCTTAAAAATAAACCAGCTTGCTTTCCTATTCATATGTATAGTGCAGTATGTGCCATTTTGGCTCCTACTGTCATACAGACGGGAATTCTAGGTCTTCCCAAGCCCTTGATGAATCACCTATGGACCTAGAATCAGTCTCTGTCTCTTTTTTTTCCTGTTTGGTCTGCTGGGCTCTTGTTTTTGGCAACTACACAGTCACTCAGCTGTGGGAGAAGAGGCGGCAGGAAGACCTTTCACTGTGCTGCATGTCTCTAAGGTTGGAAGACTGGAAAATTGGATTCAATCTTTCCATGCATATGGTTTTGACACAGAAGTGCTCTGCCTGATGACTGATATTAAAAAGATCAGCTGCTGTGTTCTTGACTAGTTCTAATTTTTCAGCTTTGTTAGACTTAAGGTCAGTCCTCAGTGAAGCTCTGCGGAAGTAAAATTTAGTAATATCCCCAAAGAGGACATTTCTGAGCACAGATGGGTAAGGAGAGTACTCAGTTTTAGGAATTTCATACTAAATAAAGAATGACTGGTGTATTTAGGAATCTACAGTCTTGGTAAACAAGCAGGTGGGATTACTGCCTGGAGTTTAAGAGGAATGTCTAGACGTCATTTCTGAGAAATATTTAGGTGGGCTGGAATCCCATTAATTATTTCTCGATTTTAATTTTTTTTTCTGTATTGATAAAATTAAATGGTTTTTTTCTCAGGCAGAGGGAATTAAAGGGGGATCAGAATATTATGAGGAATATACAGTTCTCTTTTTGTAATTCTTGTAGAATGGAAAGAATGAATATGTGAGTCTTTCCTGCTTTAAACAACCAGGAGCTTTTGAAAAATTTTGTGTACTATCTTTCAGTTTTCCACTGCAAAATACAAATTAAAAGATGTTTAAACTCTGCTGTAGGAACAGATAACATTAGTACTCCTGGTAGCAAGATGGATGCATAGCATACTGCAATCTCTGTTCTGCAAATAAGAACTGAATCACTGAGGGACCACAATGAAAGGATAGACAGATCTGGGAAGCTATTGCCAGAACAGCTCAATATTCTGCGTGTTCTTTGTTTTGAATGTATTAATGAGGATGACATTTGTCATATTATAAGGTTTTGAACACCTCAATAAATGGCAGTCACATTAAATAAGATCCTCAAAATGAAGGGAAATTATTAATATTCATTTACCTTCTAATACACTGTCATCTGAAAAAAAGACAAACCATTTGTCAGTGAAGGTATTTCAGAAAAAAATAATCTTACTCTAGAGTTAAAATAAAGTTATGTCAATGAAGAATCTCTCTAGGACATTTAAGACAGTAAGACTTAGAAGAAATAGATGAAGTTGTGGAAAAAATCTGGATTAAAAGGAGGCAGTGCATTTAAAGGGTAAAAACAACCATTCCCGCAAAAGTCTATCAGTGTGGACCTCACCAGCTGGCTCCCAATGCCTCTTGGAAATCACAGCATGAACCTCACCCTTTTTGCTCAGTGGGGGCCGTGGGGCTGTGTGACTTTTGTGACTTTTTAGCAACTAGGATCTTGTGCAGAGTACCCCATACTTGCACAAGATTCTCTAAACTTAAGAAAATCCATAAATAATCTGTTTCATGAAGCTGCCCACACTGTAGAATCCTTCCTGTGGACGCCTCTGTCTTCTACTGCTTTGTACACCTCAGTAAATCTCATCACTTCCCAGCAGACTGATCAGAGGTATAAAGCAGTTTTCATAAGCCCTTGGTAATTCTAGATATACATTTACTGCTAGGGATTCTTTCCCTTTTTAAATTCAAAAGAGTAACTTGGGATGTCTTTTAACTACACTATTTTTAACCTGACAGTGCTCCATTCTGACATACTATCCCGTTCCCACTCTTTCTCCATGAAAGCTGAGGCAAGTCTGTTTTTCTTATCAGTTTTAAGCATGGCTGTTCCTGTATGGTAAATTTTAAATGACTTGTTTTCTTTCTTCAGTTGCTTTAAAGACTTAAACATAGACTTTTCACATTGCAGCATTTTAACAACTGCTGGGCTTTTATAGATTTAGTTTGTGTATGATGAACTACATGTGTTAAACTACATTTAACAAAAATATCAGCCAGAAGGGTAGAAGAGTAGAGGCCAAAATATAAAATGAAGGCACAGAGCAGCCACAGTAACGAAAAAGAAGGAGGGGAATGCAGAGTCAGGTATCAGATTAATCAGGGGCCAGGCTCTTTGCCAGATACTGCATTAGTGAGTATTGCTCAGAGACTTCCCTTTCACTGTTTTGTTGGCTGATTGAAGTGGTCATCCATCAGGTGTCTGAATCCAACCCATGTTATCAAAGCACCTTCTATTTCTGCCATTCTTTAGGGTAAAAAAGAGTCTTTAGCTCTCCCACGTCCATGAAAACAGCACTGTACCTTCTTGCAGCAGCCAAAATTTGGTGGGCCAGTAGTCAGTTTCATCAGAAGATGTGTAAATAAATTAAGCCCTCAAAGGAAAAATAATATTGTGGTTTTCTATGCTGCCTGATAATTAAGATCAAAATATTTAGGCATTGCTTTTAGAAGCAGTCTGGCCTGAATCCAGAACATTGCCACCATTCAATGTTTGTAGAAATATTTTGTTCCAAAAGAATTTGGATTAGTATATTTTAATATGACATTTTATTATGCCACTCAGTAAATGTGATTTTGGTGAAGTTAGAGTAGGAGAACTTCAGTTATATAAACTATGAAAGAATCTAGATAAAAGAATCAGTGAACAAGTACATGCACACACATGTAAGTAGACACAATTCATGTTCGTCTAACTGAGAATTTAAACTTTCTCTGAAATGCTACATGCTAAGTTCTGCAACTTCAACCTATGTTAGGATAATAAAGTAAAAATCTCTCAGAAAGAGATTCTGTCGAGGTGAGTGAAAAACCACCATGCATTGATAGTGGGACATGGAAGAAGAGATGAAATTCAGCAGCAGATGCTCCCATGCCTCCTGGTCTTGCATAAAGGATATTGCTGGTGGTGTTGCGTAAGTCAGTGTTTGTTGGAAGTACAAATAGCACAGTTTCTTGTTACCAGTTGGACTAACAAAGTGACTTTAAGTAAACTCAGTAAGCATAGAAGAGCCAGAATATTCCAGCAGCAGGTGGAGATTCAATCTTTTTCACAATTCACTTCAAGCAGCTCCAGCCCAATCACCTTCCTTCTGTAAATCCTATCAGTTCTTAACTCTTGTTCAAAACATTTGTGGTTAACCCTTCTTACTTAAACTATTTTTTTTTTTTGAGAAGATACAGTAACACATGAATTTAGAGCTGCAGTAGTACCTAACTGCAGTACCTGCCTTGCTGTGATTTTGAAATTGCTTCTCTGGCGTTTCCCAACGTGAATACTGTTTGCGATATTGTTTATGACTTTTTGGTTTTGTAGGTGGGGGACAGCCTTATTTTTTTTCTTGATTCTGTGGGGTTTTTTTGGTATAGTTTTCAAAATAATTTCTATTTTGTACTAATTTATAGCAATTCTTTAGTTTTCCTCCCAGTAGAAAGGGCTTTAGAAGAGAGAATACTTTTTTAGTTTGGTATCAACTCCTGGAGCATAGAGATGGGTTTCTTTGGGGCAAGTGAAAAATAGGCAGATGAGATTGCATTGCCCTCTGAATGAAAATACAGGCTTATTCTGTGACTACAAGAAGGTAAGAGGTTTTTTTTGGACTACAAAATTGGAAATAAATTAAGTCTTAATCAAATTAACCTTGACTGGTTTTATTCTCTCCCTGTGTGTTCTTTAGGTATGAACAACCTAAATGTGATAATGGTGCCAGAGCTCACCCAACAAAAACAAAGGATTTGTACAAAGGACGCCAACTTCAAGGTCAGTGAAACTGATAAATTTAAGTTTATGCATTTCAATGCTTTATTTATTCACTGCAGTAAATTAGAAAGCAGTTCCTTACACTATATCAAAACGATGTATCTTTTAGAAATCACTACATTGATTTGCCACTAACTGAAGTCTTTGACTTTGGAGCAGTGTATGTTAATTTGGGTCTTGGGATATTGTCAGAGAAAGAAAGGCTCATTTTAGTCAGTAGTTTAATGGCAGTCACATTTACTTACTGGAATTATTCTTTGCTCCTGTCATATCAGGGAAATTGGCAAATATATCCAGGATAACTTAACCTATACTTCATAATCCTTGTTCTAGCAAAATCCATGGGACATTTACCTCCATCTTCAAATCAGTCTAAAACATCTATCCATCTTACTTTCCTCCAAGAGTATCTTTGTCAATTTGCCTCAGAGTGATACTTTTTTTTCATTATTCCCTGTTGCAGTAAAAAAATGTTGGTATTTATTAAAGTTTTCATTTTTTTCACACTTTTTATAATCATGTGAGAGATCTTATCTATGGATAGTTGAGCTACACAGAATTCAGTAGACTTCCTTAATTTTTGAAATGGCTTTTTAGTATGCCTGAATAACTTGAGGTGTAGCAGGTTTAGTGATATTGCACATTATGAGAGAATTACAAGTCACTGTCAGCCATCGTAAAAAACCAGAAAGAAGTAAATAATGTGTGCAGACCTTTCATGTCACGAAAAATATTCTAGTTTAGCCACCCAAAGAAACATTTAGACAATAATTCTCAACTAATGTGCCTATCAGTGTTGAAGTGCATATTGAATGAACACACATTAATATTCTCTGTCATGAAATAAATTTAATTACAAATTAAAAAAATACTAGCTATAACTCTATGTTGTGTTCTACATACAAGCTAATCAAACGATCTGGTTGAAGATGCCCTGCTCATTGTTGGGGGGCTGGACAAGATGACCTTCAAGGGTCCCTTCCAACCCAAATTATTCTGTGCTATTTTACAACTCCACGGAAACCAGTGGAAAGTTAGCCATCTGCAAAAATTTATTTCACACAGCACTTCCATAGTTACAGACTTGGATGATTACTTGATTTTATGTGGCGTTTTTTTCTGAGTGAGAAGAACTTGACTCAGAAGATACTATAGCAGAGCAGAAGTTGAACAAGTTTTGCTGTTGAAATATCACTTCCTGGTCAATCTTACCTTTTGCTAAATATTTTGCAAAGCATTTGCTAGATGGAATCTTAGAGGGAGAATGGGCAGGTGAAGGTTTTTAAGATTTCATATATCTAGTTTTTGTCTAAACTGCTAGTGCTTTTACAAAGTACAATAATAAAGATTTATCCAAAATCAAGTTACTTTTCCAGTGAACTACTTCACAACAATTTTCGATGCTGCAAGCTCCTACCTGATAAATTAATTTTCATTAAGTTAGGCCATGGCATTTTTATTTTCCTTTTTTTCCATTATGTTATTTGCATTATGTGTGCTTTAGTCCAAAAATCCACTACAGCAATGCAAACATATAATTACCATAATTGATATGTATGACATGGATTTGCTCTCTCTCAGGTTACTTAATCTTTGACTTCCAAATGCCTTGTGTTATTTTAAAATGAGGCAAACACCAAAATTTCTTAAATGCTTACAGGTTTGCTAGAAGAATCACCTTCTTTTACTCTGCAGCAGCATGGAATAAGTACATGCCTGTAGAAGTAACGGGGAAGAGGCTACTTCCCTGTTGCAGTTGTGTTAAGATGGCTTTTTTTTCTTCTTTCTCTCTCTGTAAAGCTAAATGCACAGGTCTTCAAGTGGCAAATTTCCCTCTTATCCTGCAAACTCTATAACAAGTAAAATGAACTGAATTTTACTTGTTCTTGATCTTGTACAGGTGTTTCTAGTTGTTAACAAGTAACACAAAGTTGTGCAAATAGCTAATATGAATCAACTTTTTAATAGCAATGAATCACTGTTCAAAGTTTCTCTATTGTAAGCAGCCTTGCAAAGGCAAGTTTGCATCTGTGTTGTCTAAATTTAAATGTAGCATTTAATTTCTGAGTCGTGCCAGGACTGAATAAAGAAAAAGTATGTTAATTGGATACTTATTTTTAAGGAATAATACATTTTTGTAAGGATGGGTTTGCTTGATTTGCTGATTATAGCCACAAAAATGCAATAGCCCTGGGTGAAACCACTGTGACTGCCTACCGTGTAAAACCAGGAAGATTTTAAAATTAATTACTTTACTGCTATGAATGATCTTAAATGGGATAAGCCTCACTGGTAGATCCTCAAGTGGATTAAATTGGCATAGTTCTGCAACTGCACTGATTTATACCACCTGAAAATTTGAACCCATTATATGCTAAGTCAAATATTTTTAGCAATAATTTGAAAATAAATCAAGATGCAGTTTTTGGCAAGCACTGATACCTCATTAAGGCAAAATTGTGGAAGGTGTCCCTTAGAGTCTACAGCAAAATTCCCACTGATTTAAACCTAGCTAAGAATAGTCTTTACATCCTAAGGTAACCTTATATAAAGCATCTGAAACTGAAGGCTAGTCTAGTATTTGTAAGGACGATCCAAGCCGCCTGTATCTCTTAGTTTGTGCTGGAAGTTATATTATAATAATAATAATTCTTCCCGTTAGATTTCTAGTCCTTTTTTTAAAGCCAGAGCATTTTTCTGAGGTTACTTGCGGTTATGATCCTTCTCAGAAACTGAGAAAAGGAGTCCAGAGAATGTCACATACTGGGGAAACAAAAGGGTTTTTTACTTTTCTCACAGTCAGAGTTTTCAAACATTTGTATTTTGACCTTTTGTTCTCCTCTGTGTTATACAGTAAAATGGAAGCTTGTGGTGAACTGACATATTCTGTAAAGTCTTGAATAGTTTTTCCATACTTTGGATTTCTGGTGTGTTAAATAGGAATTCGGTTTTCTACATCAGCTGATCAAGAGCATTTAAAAGGGTATAGCATGAAGGCTAGTTAAACAAAACGTATAGTATGATGAAATGAGGTGCAGGTGCTCCTGTTCCCAAAATCATGAGTCAAATTCAGCCAAGCTTAAGAATTATCAGTTCCTGACAGTGTAATTTTTCAGGCTGAGTCTATGGGTGAAGGTATTTTCAAGCATTATATGTATACTCTACTTTTTAATAATCAGTAAAACATTTTTAAACACATATCTGCAATAGGTGTATATTTATTCATAAGTTGTGTAGATGTACTATGGTAACAATAAATTAAGTATACTGTAAAACATATCCAAATATAGAAATAGAAAAAGGATGAAATAAAGCTGAAATAATCACAATTTATTTTTTTAAATATCATCTATTAATAGCACAAAAAATATTTTCTTCCTGCACTCCAGTTGACTGTCATGTGTCTCCCCTGGGGTACATGCACCCTACCTTGGATACAATGAATAAGCTTCCTGTTCATAACTAGTCTTGCCTCTGCTCTAAGCAACCTGGAAGAAAAGGACTTTGGTACGTAGGAGAGCAAGACGTGATAGCATACTGAGACAGTGCCAGACTACTCAGATAATTTGTCTCCAGGGAAAATCTTTTTCTTATTTGAAAAGTATGCATTAAAATCAAGAAGTCTGTGTTTTAGGCTCTGCTGTGTGTGAGGGCTGGATAAACTTGGGTAGTCCTTTATATGGTTTAAGATTTTTGTATTCTTACCTAACCTGGGAATTTATCTGTTTTACCTGTAATATGATTTTCATTACCCAGACCTGAAATTTGAAAAGTTAGTGGAAAAATTTTTAAAGTATTCTGGGAAAAGTAATTTTGTGCATATAATATTTTTTAATTAAAAGTATCCTTACCTTTTGTGCAGGACAAAACCAACAAAACCAAACAAATGGGTAAATGGCATACCAGTTTCAGTGAGGGACACAATGTCAAGCTGGATTTTCAGGTTTTCCTGGGTTGCTATGATTTTGTTGATTTAAGTCAGACCACTAATTTTGTTTACATTTTATTTTGGTTTGTTTAAGTTTCTCCTTTTCTTTAACACAATATGGGGTTTTTTGAAGTTCCTGCAGTTGTGATACTTCCTTTCATACAAAAGGATAATTTGAGAGGGGAAAGTATAGTTTGGAAACGACAGTGCCTCTAGCAGTAATACCATCTAGTGATTTGGTCAGTGTGCAGATGTAGTAAATCAATCTACTTAAAGTCTTGAAAGTCTCTCTTTTCTATTTTCTCTAAATAGCATAACTCTTCGCTACTGAATATCTTGTTTTCCTGAGATGCTGATCTCAGTTTACCTAGCTGTAATCCAGTAGAATGTGTCCATTGCAGTCAAGTTACTGTAGGGTTCTTCTGGTGATGTAAGATCAGCATTTCACTCCTATTTTTGTCCTTCATGGCAATCCCTCACTTCAGATGCTTGTCATTACAATTTTGATTCTAGACCATTTCTCATAAAAAGGTGAGTATTTCAGGGTTTTAATAACACTGAGTTAAGAAGCATTTGAAAGGTTTCAATTTTTATTGTCTAGAGTTTATTCGGTGCCACAAGAAGGATCCAAATTATTTTTGCACAGCCTCTCTGAGATAGATGTTGAATTCTCTGTGCCCGCTCCTCCCCACAACCCAAATCTGAAACCCAATGCTTTCCCTCCAGGGCCTAAGCTCTGCTAATCACTGTGGTGGTACTTTGATGGTCTACAGTTTAAGTCAAACTTAGAACTTTAAAACTATTATTCAACTGAAATGTCTTGATGCAGGGAACTTGTATAGGCAATCACTGTACTTAATAACAAAACAAAAAAATCACTTAATAATCTTCCTTAAATATGAACTGCAGGTTGTTTTCTAATTTCGTAGCGTACTACTGACTCAGCTCTTGTGTTGACATATGGGTGTTCTTAAGCTTAGTTTAACCTTGGCATTCAAGCAGTTAATGTTTTCTCCTGCAAATCATGCATGAGAGCAGTTTAACTCATTTGTTTATTTAATTCTTGTGTTACTTAAGGGAAACAAAAATATCCTAACTGCTCAATTATCTTCCTATTGTATTGGCTTCCTTTACTGTGTTTCTGATGGGATAATCCTGCACTGACCCTGAACAGTTTATGTTTTGTGGAGCAAAACTCATGATTTAAGGTATGGGTGAATTATGTGTGGATAAGTACAGTTTACTTTTGGTTGTTGGCAGTATATATTTTTTCCAAAGTTAAAGGGAAATAGTCAGAAGCACTCAAACCATGATGATGCAACACCCACAGCCAAACAGCCATCATGTGAAGTGTCTCACTTCAAAGCATCTTAAAAGAAAAGGAAGGTGATAGAGGCTTAACTGCTTTTCCTTTTGAGGTTCATTCCATTATGCAGTGGTTCCACTTTTGACCATGACTGCATCAGATTTCATAAGGTGCCAGAGTATTCCTCAGCTAAAATGCTGAGGTACCACCACTGTCCTACCTCATCTAGCTTATTCTGTTTTCACATAGTCCTTAGTTTCCTCAGTGTAGTCTGATACCAGCACCAAGTAGAAACTAATCTTACCTTCACTTTCTTAAACATTTGAATGACTAAAACTTTTCTTGTTTTCAAAGGTATCAGATAAGGCATAATGCAAATTATATACACATGCCTGCCTTCCCATGAGCTTCAAATTGTTAGGTCAATTGGCATGTAACTGTCTCCACTGAGCTGCGATTTAAAAGGATTATATTTTTATGATGTAACCAGCTCTTTGGCTGTGTGAGCTAATCCTGAAAATACTCCTTTCTGCTATCAAGTCTTAAAGCTCTGAGTTGTCAGCCAACCATTTGAAGTTGCCGACTGTTTTGAATGAGCCTGTAATCACTGCCCTGAGCTCTGTGCTGTTCTGTTTACCAAGAGCTACTTAGCAAGAAGGCTCTGTATGGAGCAGAACTACCTAACAATGTCACTATGACCGGGAAATGTTGGTTCAGATCTGGTGTGAACCTTCATGACAGTGATGGCAAAACTGAGCAGCTGCATGGTGAGTGGATGGAGGGGACCTGCCTGGAGCATGGTGGGATCTGTAGGGAGGACGTGAGGCTCAAAAGTGAGGTACAACTCCCAGAGCTGGAAGTTAGGGATGGAAGCAGAGTGAAGCCCTCATAATCCAGAAGGAAATGGTTAGTAACATTCTGTGCAAATTAAGACACCCACAAGTCTGTGGGCCTAGATAGGGTGCACCCAAGAGTAAGGAGAGAGCTGGCAAAAGACCTTCCCAAGTCACTTTCAATCATTTACCAGCAGTCCTGGTTAACTGAAGAAGTCCCAGAAGGTAATAAGCAAATATAACACGCATCCACAAGAAGGGTTGGAAGGATGATCTGGGAAACTAAAGGCCTATTGGCCTGACCTTGGTACTGGGGAAAGTCATGGAGCAGATCATCATGAGTGCCATCACACAGCATGTGCAGGACAACCAGGGGATCAGGCCCAGCCAGTGGGGGTTTATAAAAGGCAGGTCCTGCATGAGCAACCTAAGCTTCTATGGCAAGGTGACTTGCTTAGAAGATGAGGGAAAAGCTGTGCTTGTTGAATATCTAGACTTCAGTAAAGGCTTTTACACCATCTTCCACAGTCTTCTGGAGAAACTGAGGCTTTTCTTGGCTTGAACAGGTGCACTTTTCACTGGTTTAAACACTGGCTGGATGGCTGGGCCCCGAGTGTGGTAGAGGATGGAACTAAATCCAGTTGATGGCTAGTCACTAGTGGTATTCCCCAGGGCTCAGTATTGGGGCTGGTCTGGCTTAATATTTTTATCAATGGTTTGGGCAAGAGGATTTAGTGCATCCCCAGTAAGTTTGCAGATGACACCAAATTAGATGGAAGTGTTATTCTGCTGGAGGGTAGGAAGGCTCTGCAGAGAGATCTTGACAGGCTGGATCAATCGGCTGAGGCCAACAGCATGAGGTTCAATAAAGCAGAGTGCTGGGCCCTGCACTTGCATTGCAACAACCCCATGCATCGATATAGGCTTGGGGAAAAGTGGCTCGAGAACTGCTTAGGAGAAAGAGATTTGAGGGTGCTGGTTTACATTTGGCTGTGAGCCAGCTATGTGCCCAGGTGGCCAAGAAAGCCAGTGCCATCTTGGCCTGTATCAAGAAAAGCATGTCCAGCAGGACTAGAGAAGTGGTGTTTCCCCTGCACTGTACACTGGTGACAGCACACTTCGAGTGCTCTGTTCAGTTCTGAGCCCCTTACAAAAAGGAAGACATTGAGGTGTTGGAGGGTGTTCAGAGAAGGGAAATGGAGCTGGTGAAGGGTCTGGAGCACAAGTCTTACATGGAGCAGCTGAGGGAGCTGGGGTTGTTAAGCCTGGGGAAGAGGAAGGTCAGGGGTGACCTTATTGCTCTCTAAAACTACCTGAAAGGAGCTTGTAGCCAGGTGGGGGCCAGTCTCTTCTGTCCTGTCTCAAGTGAAAGGATGAGAGGAAATGGCTTTAAGTTGTGCCTGGGGAGGTTCAGATTAGGTACTAGAAAAAAATTCGCACTAAAACAATGGTTAGGCATTGGAATAAGTTGTCCAGGGATGTGGTGAAGTCACTGTCTCTGGAAGTGTTCAAGAAGTGTCTGGGTATGGCACTTGGGGTTTTGATTTATGGGTGATTAGGTTGGTGTTATGCTGATGGTTGGACTAGATGATTTTGAAGGTCTGTTCCAACCTTGATGATTCTGTGATTCTGTGCAGAAGGGTGCTGGAGGGCTAGAAACATTCCTTGTCAGTCCCGCAGTGCTGGGGTAGGAAGGGGAATGGCTGCTTCCCCTCCCAAAGCAGCTGCTGTCTCCTCTAGTATGGGTAGTGGTGGCCTGGAGAGGAGGTTGGGCAGAGGCAGTAATCCTCACCACTCCATAGCTCTGTGGGTCAAGCAAGTGCTGAGGCCACTACTATGGCTTCAGAGCAGCTGATCCTCCAAAGAGGACTCAGTGTCTTAAAACTACAATAGATTTCCTTGGGCTTTTGAATTTAGTAACTTCAATATTATTACCCCATTGTCCAGCTACATAAGCATATTTTAGTCTCCCAGTGGGCGGTTTTGCTCCACACTGAGGAAGTTTTGCAAGTTATTTTTCAAGGCTCTGTGGATCATATTTATTTCCTGCACACCCTCTTCTATTCATGTCCTCATCCTGATTTAATTAATAATGATCTGGCCACAGCTTTCATACTGCTTTATTTTTGCCTCAATTTGTAGTAATTTCTTATCAAAATGACTCTTCATACAAACCTACAGTAGAAATATTAATATCTGAAAAAAATATTCTCAAGCACATACCCTAAGGCTGCATAATGTGGAAATTGGTCTATAAAAATTACAGTGAAAGCATTTGTGTTACTAGTAAAATGGCAGTGAAAGACACAGCTGTTTCACAGCTAACAAAAGAGAAAAGTTTGCTAATTAAAGGTGATGCCACTGGCTCAGCAATAGCATTTCATTCATTGCTCTATTTCATATTAACCTGTAATTTTATGTTTATTTTAAAGGGCTATATTAGGACTAATAAACACTGACTTCTTTTGCTTCTCAGCGTTTGGCTATGCCAAAGAATATAAATTCTGTTTCTCACCTCACTTGCTGCTGTCCTCCTTTTCCAAACAAACCCATGTTTGAGGACAGCAGTGCCTGCTGTGCTGTTCTGTGCCCTTAGGTACTGCTGTCAGTGTGAGCAGTAGAACACCTCCAGGAGAACATGCCCAGAAGGGTATCAGGCTGGTTTCCCAGGAGGTTATCTCACACCAGCTGTACAGTTACATTTAATCCATAATGTTATATTTGCTCTCCTTTTTTTTTTTTTTTTTTGTAATAGCAAAAAGACAAAGAAGGAAATGAATTTGTGTGAAATATTTCAATGCAGAGAATGGCCTAATCAAGAAATCCAAAAGAAAGTGCAAAACAGTACATGTTAAACAGCTTTGTTTCTTTTAACAAGGGCTATTCAGAAAATACTCGTGAGTATTAAGAAAATCAAGATACTTACCGTGTTTTAAAGAAAGTCTAAAGTTTGCAATGAAAATACCACAGACCCTTTTAAAACAGCTCCAAGTACGTGATTGTAGATACTGAGATAGTGTCTGTGCCCAGATTTCACTCTAAAATGAGTGAAACTCTGATCACACTGGAACCTAAAGGGGATTAAAAAATGTGCCTCATTCAACAAACTTTGATGCTGTATTCTTAAAACTACAAGCTTCAAGAAATGCTTTTAAAAAAATCTTGAAATAATCTCTGGTATAGTGAAGACATGGGAGAGTTATCTCATAATAATGTGGGGCAACTGGATTTTAGCTCTTGGGTAAGCAGTAGGAAAAAAACAGCACAGGAGGGGAAGATTGATATAGAATAACCTCAGCATTTTCTGCCAGAATGCCTGCAATCATTATCATCTTGCAATCTGAAAGCTGTCAGGAACAACTCATATTAAATGAATGGAAAAGGTGAAAACCTTTTAGTGTGCCAGAGCTGTAATCATAATGAAAAATGACACCTGAATCTTATCATGACAGTGAGTGGGAGACACATAAGACACTATTTCCTCAAAGGCACATTGGTGTGGGGCTTCTCCTTTATAATCTGATAGAGTAAATTGAATAAAAACATGCCATGGATTTCTAGCTCTGTTCCCTTCAAAATGGATATCTTTTTTTGTTGTGTTTCCATACTTGGATGCAAGTTCTTCTTGATTATGTGGCAGAAACAACTCTCATGTTTAATCTCTGGACAGGGAAAAATAAATGTTTTCATTTCAGATTAAATGTCTATCTGCATCTATATTTTCAAGAGGGAAGAGCAATGGTTAGGCAATTATTCCTTGTGTTTAGTCACTTGGAGAAGTGTTCCAGTTTTCAAATAAAATGAGCACTTCAATAACAGTGAGTTCAGTGGGATTTTCAGTTTCCAGGAATTTTGAAAATATC
The DNA here is from genome assembly GCF_000691975.1 of Corvus brachyrhynchos. Lineage (NCBI taxonomy): Eukaryota > Metazoa > Chordata > Aves > Passeriformes > Corvidae > Corvus > Corvus brachyrhynchos. Next base: position 4,688,628 of record NW_008236217.1, on the reverse strand, counting down.
CGGTAGTTACTATAAACTACCCTAGAAATTTTGTGTTTTTCATCGAACTGTGACTTTTTGAAATGCAGATTTATGAGGCTAGGGCTTGTGAAAAATTAAGCCAATGCAAGACTTCCCTCTCCCTAACATTTTGAATAACTTAATGTGTAATACAGTAATAACATCAGTCATTATTCAGCTGAGTAATGACTGAAAGTGTCAATGAAAATGAACAAGATGTAGTCAAAATTTTTGATGTTGATCTCACATCAGTAAGTATATTTTTCTGAAGAAAATATTTTTGTTTTAGCCTGCTGAAAAAGGGTAAAAAATTTCCTTCTCAAAGGCTCTCAGTTGTGGAGGCCTAGAAGTTGTATTCAAACAAGGAATAAGATCATGTTTTTAAAACCACTGAGACAGTCTCGTTTGCACTACTATGCAATTTATTTAGCCTGCTGCAAAAAAGAGATTACTTTGTTCATTACTTTGTTTTTTTGAGAAAAAGGCTGTCTGACAATCAGAGAGTCCATTCAATGCTCATGTTTTCTAAATACTAGTGTAGCTTTTGTGAGACCAGTGGAATTGATCACCAGTACAAGAGGCGAAGTCAGGTTTGCACATCTCACTGAGGTTGACTTTATTTTACAAAGTAAAGTATCGATATTGAATTTGGTTTACGACTGAGACTCAAAAGTAATGCCAGGTTTTGTCCTCCTAATCATAGGAGATCAAAGACGTGATTAACTTTACATGTTGTGTCTTGGTAAGGAGGTGCTGCAACCTTGGTGCAGCCACAGACAGAGGATATCATACCTGCTATTGTTAATACAGAGAACCTGCAACCAGAGGTGGGCTTGGGGAAGAGTCTGTGCTTAGTATTGCTAATTGTTTGCGTCACAGTAGTTTATAGTTGTACAGTCTGGGATCCCAGTGTCCTGGGCGCTGTGCAAACCCAGAATAAAAAGATGATGCCTGGAAAATTCGCAGTCTAGCTGATTGTAAAGCCACTTGGACAATGGGTGGACAGATGCCATCAACTGGAGAGGCAGTGAAAGTTCCTGCCAATTCTTCAAAGTGTTTCAGTGTGCCAGCATGTGTCACCTCCGTTTCACACTGGCTGAGCTTAAGCCAGCTGGCTTTCCTCCAGGTCCTTCTTCGCACCAGGTATTTAGACTGTAGAGAATGCATTTCTCTGGGCTCAGTGAAGAGATGTAGAATAAATACTCTTGTTCACAGGGATGACAGTGTATATGAGACTATCTCAGTGTTTTTCAAATAGATGGTGTTGTTAAGTACAGCTTATAGGCCTCTACAACTGAGAGCCCTCAAGAAAGGAATGAAATGACCCCATTCAAACATCTGGGAATTCTTTCAAAGGGTTCAGAATGCTTCATGAGGTTCAGAAATTTGCTTCTCTCTAGCTCAGCAGGAGTACTACTGTTCATAGATTCCTGATGTTAGCATATGGCAAAAATCCATGAATAATTTTGGGAAATAAATTAGTCACAAATTTTGCCCTTTACATTTGTGAAGTTCTTGAATTTGTTTGCTATCTAGAAATGTTTTCTGGTAAAGCCTTTTTCTCTGTAAGTCATCCACAAGCAACTCATTGTAAATATTCCTAAAGTACAATTCATGACCTG
>NW_008236217.1:4677720-4686993 GCF_000691975.1 Corvus brachyrhynchos | reverse complement strand
ATCCTGCAAACAGTTACTCGCATTCTTCTTGTGATTAGTTCCATTAAAATCAAAGAAACTTTTACATGTGGTTGTAAAGTTAAGCCCAGGCATAAGTGTCTGTAGGATGAAGGTTTTGGTTGTTCCATACCCCTCGATATTCTTTGTGCTATGTAGTCTCTGATTGTTAAATGAGACACAGGCAGTCAGAACCAGTGCAAAGTCAGGGTTTTTCAGTCCCAGGGAATTACTCCTGTTCCCTAACTGCAGAGCTATAGAATGCATCCTTACGAGTCTGAGGTTTGGGTTCTTTGAGTGCATAATCCAGACTTGCTGGTAGTGATCCAATTCGAAATTAGCTTTGGAACACAGTTAAATGTAAAACGAAGGTCATTGAATCAAATTAATTTAAGAAGCAGAGAGAATATTCACCAGCTTTTTTTATGGCTTCTTAATCACTACAGACCCTTCTGTGTTGAGAACTTTATAATGGGGAAAAGTACTGATAAGCAAATTCCTAGGCTTTGTAGCCAGCCACAGTTATAACAGAAAACATCTACTAGAACTGAGCAGACTTGTTTGCAGAAAATGAACCCAGAGATTGAAAAATTTACCTGGCTCACTGAGAAGAAAAGCAGAATTTAGGAGTAGCTGTTGACTGGCATATTCAATTATGTTGTTAGCTGTATTTTGTCTACAATACATCTGGTGGTGAAAAGAATAGACAGCTATGGATAAGTATGGATTTAATACCTAAATTGCATTTGGCATTTGGCTCTACAATCTCACTTGCTATTATTGCTGTGTCTCTCTCATTTTCAACAAACAGGAAAGCATCATAAACAACTCCACTAGTTGTGTACCTATGTGTACATGTGTGTGTCTAAATACAATCATCAGTGACTAAAAAGAGTTGCTCTTTCATGTATGCTGGAAATACCCATATCCTAATTTCAGTTCAGAGAAGTAATATTTAATTGGTCACAAAACAATGTCTCTAAACCACTGAAAATAAAAGATTCCTGGTTTTTCATTAGGATGTTTAGCACATATTCCTACCCTTGGAAATTTTTCAGTGTATTTGGTGCTTGTCCTTTAGGCTTTGAATGCAGAAAGTTAATTTGGAGTTATTTAGAGAAGGATTTTATTAGTTAGAATTTTTGTCTCTCACTGAGATCTGTGTAGCTGAATTCACACTGTCAAAGAAAGAGCTGGAAGGATACAAAAATATTCCTAATAAAATTTTCTTAAACTCTCTGAAATATTTATAAAAGAGAGTTTTCGATTCTTTTTTCCCAAAAATAACGTGCACTTGTACAGGGTTTCTGAAAGTGCTTGTAGAAATTTAGTAATTTCTACTGGTGCTTGTTTGGGGTGATGTGTGCTAGTAATTTCATCACACAGGAATAATATGTTTCTGATTTATGTAGATTAAAGGTGTTTATATTATAGTCAACATAGCTCTAAATTTAAATCTGTTTTTGTACTAACATTCATATTTCCACACAGGGATCCTCTTATGCCTCTCAACTCACACTCGTAGGAAAAGATCATAAACAGGTTCTACTTAAAAATGTATTCCATATATGTCCTCAATAGTTTCATCATGTTTTGAAATGAACCAAATCCATTCTGCAAGCTGTATCCTATCTCTGCTGTTTGTAATGAATTGCTGTGATGCACCTTAGAGAAAGAAATCACAGTTTTACTTAGCCTCACTCAAGCTGACTGTACTATGCAAATATAAGAACAGTGATTTTGCTATGAGAAATTTAAAATTCATTGTGTCATTGTATTAAGAATAAAAAAAAAGTAAATACATATTTTGCCAATATTTTCAGTAGTTGATATCATCCACATGATTATATAGATAACTTCTTGAAAATAGGTTTGTAATTGTATGCTTGGCAGTTACTTGCTCTAAAGAAGAATTTCATTTTATTTAATCTCAAACAGTTGTTCAAATTCTGCTTCTAATTCATTACTTTGAATTGAAAATAGGCTCACTGTAACGAGTTCTGTTAGAGTTTAAAATGGTACAAAGGAAACCAGTAACTAGGACAGGATACCTACCAATCCCTACAAAGAGCTCACTGAAGAGAACTCTGATATTAGTATTTTTATTGCTTTTTATTTTACAGAGGGAAAGAATAAGTGAGATTAAGTAGCTAGTGTTGTTAGGAGGTTTCAAGCAGTGTCAGTGTTTCAGTCCAGGTGTCTCTCATGAATACTGACCTCCTGGGAAGGGGTGCTGGGACCTGGAGGGAATATGTCATGTCTTCTTCTCTCCAAACATTTGAGCAGAGATTCATTCTTCTGCCATGGCTCTCCTGCTCCAGAGCAACACAGCTCAACCCCAGACTGGTGGGGCTGCAGGACATGAGGCTGGGCTGACACCATCTGTGTGCACCACTGTGCCGAGATGAGTTGAGTCTCTCAGCTCCTTGCACACATGGCAGAGGCCAGCTCACACAGGCCTGAGTCTGGGCTGGGGCTGAGATGTGATGAATGGGCTCTTCTTATATTTTCCTGTCAGTGAGATTTAGCAGGGGTTTTGAACTGTTCCCCTACCAGAAGTGGGATGAACTGCTCTGAACAGCCCACTTTTCCTGTAGGCACATGTATGTGCCTGCATTTTTTTGCCTAGAGCTGGTTCTGTGACACATTCCTACGAGGGAGAAGAGTCACTCTATGCTGTGTCAGTGAGCTCGACAGCCTCAGGCGATGCTGGGTTCCCTGCACATACATGTGGCTCCTTGAGCATATCCACACTCTCCATTTATCAATGATTTCTATGTGTCTTAAAGCTACTGAGTGGTAGGTTATCATGTATAGCACTAGAAATGGACACATTTTTCAGCCCTTTGTCTCTGCTCTGCACACTTATCTTTCAGATTTCTCATGCAGACCTATTAAAAAATTGGAGTGTATTAAGCATGAGAAAAAAATTAATTTTACAGCCCTTAAAACTGTGTCTCAGCATCTTTTGTCTTAGAAAAGCAGGAAGATTACTTCTGAAAAAATGTGATTGTTGCATCTTAGGCTATAGGTATATATATCAAAAGACTACTTTCTTTATACAATACGAGCTTTTTTACAGCTGGCAAGCAAGGACACTTAGTTAATTAGGAGCTCTTGGTAAATATCTCCCTTCCTCCTTAGTAGTTCAGCTGGATCCAAGTTTTCCTATCAGCTTTGTGCAAAGCATAGTTCAGCATAATTAGGACACCAGCTGGGCTGCAGAGGTTGGGGTCATCTAAACTTCATAAACAGCACCTACAGGGAGTTCATGCTTTAGGTGTCATTGACATTACCATATCAATTTGAACCAAAGTCATGGATAAAAGTAATTAATATTAGATATACAATCCTAAGGTCAATTTTGAAAGAAAATACGATTCTCTGACTGAACTTAGTCTGGTTCCTATTCAATTAAAGGAAGCAAGTCTCTTTTATATAAAAATACTTTGTCCTTTGAATTCCTTGAAGTTTTACTAATTTTTCCGTGAAACTTTCCTATTGCAGGCTGGGCTAAGTTTAATTTTTTTTTTTTGCAAACACTAAAATGTCAATCTGTTATGAGCTGTTTGAAATCCTGTTTTCTGTTTCAACTGTCCATTTTCTTGGACACAATGCCGATGTCATCCTTTGTCTGCTGTATTTCTTTATCCCTACTTCTTGAATAAAAAAAAATGAAGGCAAATAGAGCCGCAACATCTGTGTCTCACATGTTTACAAGTCCATTTCACTAATTCTATGAGCTGTCCAGGATTTATACATAGCATTTTGTTCATGAGGTGCAATTGTCAATGGGAAAAGTTTAATCCAATAGGGATTACCAAAAAAATTGCTAACTTGAAGTTCCTATAAAAAAGTTAATTTCTTTAAACAGGTATTTTGACCCCTGTATTAACAGAATACACAGTTCTCTTGGAGCCAAGCTCATGGTTCCAGACATGCATCACACAGTGTTACTGCAAACTTGGCAACTGAATTGAGGAAAGAGATTAATGTGCAGTGCAGTGGCTGGACATGTAAGGTCCAGGAATTGGGCTTTAATTTAGAGTTCCCTGTATGCCTTGGTAAAAAAGAAGGCACACTGCTGTGGTTCTGGCATTTCCAATGTTTAGAAAAACAGGGCTTGCTCTTCATCGTGAGGTTTCTTTTTTTACTTTAGAAGTTCATTAATTTCCCTGACATAGGCAGGTGGCTTGGTTAAACTAGGGTTATTTGGGAAAGCAGGACTCTTCTGGGAGAGTGAAAATTGTATGGTTTATTCTACATTGAAACCTTGTTTTGTCAAATTCCTCAGCTGCTTGAGATTTAAGCTTGGAGGCCTAGCTAAGCATTTGGGTGAATGCTTTGTTGTTGCTAGCTCTCGTTCGTATCAGGCTTCACTTGATAGTCACTTCGTGTGGAAGGCAGAGAGGGAAGGAGGAACGTGAACAGATATAAACTGCTCTCATTCTTTACAATCCACCCAGGGAAAGCTGCCCTTGGAGGCAGGTCAGAAAACTCTGGTTTAATATGAAAGGAGAGTCATGCGTTTCTTATCACAAAACTATTACCTGAATGAGTCTATTAAACCTGGACTCCTCATTCAAAATCAGGCATAGTTTTCTGGAGGGGGAGTGAAAAAAAAGCCAGATTACACATACTGGATTTTACTCTAACTGTAATGATATAGGTGATATAAAAAAAGTGAGCTTGTTGTGGGGTACAGTGAATGTCTTGATGCTGAAGTTTTTCTTTTTTCTACAATGAATTTCAGAAGATGTTCAACTGTGCAGAAAGAGAAGGGTATCTTGTATGCCTTATATCTTAGATGGAACTCAGAGGTTGGCTAATGTTATGACTATTTTCGGTCCTAACATTAAGGAAGGAATACATTTTTTAAAAAAAAAAGTATTTCTTTGCAAATGAATGTTGTATTTTTTTATTAAAGTAAGGATTCATACCATGTGCACAGGCTCAAGTCAAGTTTCCTCTCACAGATTTTTTTTCTCTCAGTTGTTTAGCTTCAGCACTTTCCCTTAATAATATTTGTAATTTGGAGACAGGTAGGAATTAATTGGGTTAATTTTCTTGTAACCAACCCAAAATTTGTACTTCAACAGCAAAAGACAATTCCCCAAGCCCAAGTTTTCTTCTTAGTGATTTATCTCTGTTTACAGATAAAGCAGAACACTGTAATACAGGACAGATAAAGGAGGACATTCTATACTCATTATATTTTCAGTAGAGTCAACAGATAAATGCCTGTCATAAAAGAAGAGCAATTTATTCTTAAAGTGTGCTTCGATAGCTAGGCATTTATGTTCTTTTTCATTGTTTCCTGGTAACCATTTCCAGACATATCAGCAACATTAATGGAGTCTCTCAAATACTTGAGAGATGAAAAGTGATCGTTTTCATGTAGAAAAACCAGAAAACAGATTAACTAAAGGTCAGTAAAGAATGATTGTAAAATTTGAATTTGAAACTCCCATCCTTTCCCCGTGTCTTGATAGATGTTTTTATTTTTAAAGATCCATGAAATTCGTAGATTAAATTGATTCTGCTCCATCTGAACAACCCAAGATACACTTGTTATTACAGACAAACTTAGGTGCTTTACTAAGTCGATTCATAAAGTTTGCTGATGTTTTTGAAGGTGCTGTGTGAGAACCCTGAGTTCCCTTTCTATTAAAAATTTAGACAAATGAATGAAACCTTTCTCATGAAAATGAAAAAAGTGACAGAAATTAAGGTTGTGCTCTGTGTTGTGAATGGAAATACATTGTCAGGCTGAGATAGAAACACGGAACAAATGCCCCTATAATTAATGCTTCCTTTTTTTTTTGTCTTTGCCATGACATCTGAATGTTTGATTCCCTTCATCTGCCTTTCTTTGTTTCACTGTACTCTGAATTCAACTTTATATCACTGGAAGTTGTATTGTCTACTCTTTTAATGAATCCTAAGTGAAACACTTACATTGAATAAAAGAGAAGCTTAAATGCTCAGTTTTAAGTTGAATGGATTTAAAGTTAGAAAATAAAATCCAACAGGCTTAATGAGCTTCTATATCAAACAACAGGCTTTTTTGTATTTGCTGAAAAAAAGTCTTAAGCAGTGGCTTAAGCAGTATGGCAGAATTATAAAGTGCTGCTTAAGCATCTGTTCCCATAACTCTGCTGGTTTGGTGAGGCAAAAAGTCTCAAGACCAAAACATGCAAGGAAAAAAAACTTCTTACTGAGAATTTGACTCTTCAGACTATGAAGGGCAGTGCCTTTGTCCAGAAAAGCACTGAAGACCATGCTTTTCTTTAAGCTCATGAATTCGTTTGATCTAGTGAGAGGACTCTGTTGACACACTTGCCAAGCTTTTTTGGAAGATGCTGGTTGCGTTTCTTTATGCCATGCAAGATTAAGCCCTGACAGAACATGCTGTCCAGTTGTGATGCTATTGTTATTCTGCTGAAGAAAATGTTTTAATGTAGCAATAGGAATAGTTTCTGACATTCTGTTTGTTCTGAGGGTTTGCTCACAGCAAAAGGAACCCTTCTGTGGACACACAATAGCTTGATGATTAGAGTACTCAGCTGAAGAGGAAAGAACATAGGTTCAAATCCTTGATCCAAACCAGACAGAGAGGGAATTGAACCTAACTCTCTAGTGTCAGAGATTAGGGTATTCCACTAGGATAACAGCAAGCCAGGTTTCAACTCCCCGCTCTGTCTGGTTTGGATCAGGGAGCTGAACCTCAGTCTCCTCCATCTCAGCTGCGTGCCCTCATCACCAAGCTATTTGGCCAAGATGGGATAGGGTGTTTTGCTCTTAAAAAAAAGAAGAAGGCATTAAAAAGCTCATTTTGCACTAGAGTAAAATATAAACTACCCACTCCTGACTATTTCCACATGATGGAATTGTTGTTTCCTGGCCAGGCCGAGAGAGAGCTACTTCGTGGTCACATACCGAGAGCGCCAGAAGCAATAGAAAGATATAAAACCCCTCTGCCCCTGCAAAAGCAGCTAAAGATGCAGAGATTCAGCCATGTTATCCACATGGCTTTGGCAGAAGTAGAGAAAACAAAACCACCAGAAGCCAGTTCATGTGAATGCCAGAGCTATCTCAGTGAACCACAGTTTTGTTTGGAGGAGAATGGGGGAGAAAGATTAATATTCTGTCAGTGCTGTCGGAGGTGTCTGTGTCAGAGCACAGGCTGTGAGTTTGCTTGAAACTTCAAGCAGCTTTTTTCTCCACTGTTTTCCATGTCTCTCTTCTCTCCCTTGATTTTCTACCTGGTTCTCTCCAACTTCCATGCTTTTCTCCTTTCACTGCCCTTACCATATATTCATGTCCTTTCCACAAAAATTATTCTGGCTTAAGCTCTAGTTTTTGCAATGGCACACTTAATTGAACCTTATTTTAAAAACCTCTGTGAATGTGCTTATATCAGTTGATAGAAATTGATGGGTTTTAACTGTTTGCCTTGTCCTTGTAATCCACACATACACGTTGAATTTCTTAATCTAATCCTAGGCATTTTTAAAGGTTTAATTGTCTGGGGGTTTTTTCTGCTCGTTACATTCTCTTTTGCCTCCTGATTTTTACCAGCAGTAGAACACCAACTGATCTTTGATAATCTAGCATGTGAACCATTTTATAGCCATCTGTATAGGGCTGGTTTACTTTAGTCATGTGAAGTTCATGGACTGAAAGTCTGTGTCTGTTGAAATTTACAGTATTGAGTATCTGCAGGTATGGGGCATCGACTTACAGTTTTGAATAAGAGTTTTTTACATTTATTCACTTGTAATGTAAAATGACCACTGTTAACTAAATCAGCATTAGAGCATGCATATTTATACCAAAGAATTATTCCCAGTAGAGTTAGAATGGAAATGTGGGGTGTATGAATTACAGAGTCATTATTTCAGTTCCATTCACCAACAGGCAAGCACTGTTGCAGAATGCATGGCTGAAGATCAGGTTAGTACACATGCCCAAGAAGGACTCCGTTTTGTTGGGCATGAGCGTCCGGGATGCTGCTGTTGTACACTCAGACTGTGTTTTTCCCTATCCCCTGCAATACCCAGGGCACAAAGATATAATGTGGTGTCTTGTTTCCACATCTCTCCGTTCACTCAGCAGCACATAGTAAGACACCTGAGAACCTTGCTCGTGTGTTTCTGTTGCTGTGTTATTGACAAATAAGATTCCATGGCCTGCTCCAGAAACTACGCACACTTTCCCATAACTGTGTACACGTGCTCAGTCTTGCAGCATGCCATGTCATGTCAGCCTGTGTATAAAATGGGGTCATGTTTGCAGACCATACCTGATGTCTGGAGGGGGACGATAGGGTATTTCTCTATCTCTTTGTTTCCTCTCAAGTCCCACAGTCAGTAAGCCTGACTGGTTTTCACATTTCAGTAACCTCTCTCATCAGCCCTTTAGAATATTACCTGTTAATACCAAGAGCCAGTTGACTCTGAGGAAGCTGGTTAGCATTAAACTTCATGACATCTGATGAAGTTGACAGGGTGGGCTTCTGCACAAATGCAAGGAAATCCAGGCCTTGGATTTTAGCCTTGGTGTGGCTGCAGGATATTCTCAGTTGGGTACCTGACTGAATGCTGGACATGCACAAGGGAAACAGACCACACTGAACACAATGAAACCCGCCTACAGTGTAGTGGTCCAGTGAGGAAACTGTCCTCATAATCCTTAATGGAGTGTTATCATGGAATTGGATCTCTCTGCTGTAAAATGACCCAAAGCACTTTGTAATCAAACTGTACACTGTAAACTGTTTTACATGAAGTCAGCTGCATTGCATCCTTCCTGGCAGACACTTTAGAATCATAATTACATTAATCTCCGTCCTTAATTTGCTCCATTATGCTTCTGTCATTGCAGGATCTCTGCTACCAACTGGGATGTGTTCATTTCCTCAGTGCTTACTGTAAATTGCAAATTAAGGGTGGCATGGTTAACTCTCAATTGCCTGCTTTTTGTGGGATTAAATCAAGTTCATCATTACTTGAACATTTAGTTTATTGTTGTTTAATGTGGTATACAGTACTATATTTGACTTGGGGGATCTGTTCGAAATAGAGGTCTATTTGCAAAGAAAGTTAAGGTTTGAGAACCTGCTGTAGCTACAGAGACCTCTATCTGCCCTGGAGAAATGAACTGGGTAATGGTGAACTAGGAGTGGACCATGATCTTTAATTTAAATAAATAGTGTCTAATTATTAAAGCCTGGGCCTATTCAGTCTGTCCTATTACGCCCACCTCCTTCAGCAG
>NW_008236217.1:4653652-4677702 GCF_000691975.1 Corvus brachyrhynchos | reverse complement strand
TGCTTGTAAAAGTTTCATATTGAGCAATTGTAAGACATATTTATGTTTTTTGTATTAGTCATCTTACAGCTTTTTATTTAGCAAAGGATGAGCCTGTGAGATTTAAAATTATATTTGCAGAGGAAATCTATCATGTTTAATGGAAAGTGTCCAGAAACGTAACATGACTGCAGATCCCAAATAAAAACTGCATAGAGAGAAAGGGAGATTTTTGTGATGCCAGGTTTCCAAGGACTGTTTCATTCCATAGTGATCAAGTAATGTTTTAGTGGTACTTGCTGATTCTTGTTTCATTTCATTTACCTCCACGATTTACATTTTATGAACCTCTTTTAATCACTGCTGTAAAGATCAATTCTGAGTTACAATTCAGTATATAGTTAATGTTCCAAGAAATAGCTATGCCTGCCTGCCATTAATTCTAGCCTCCCACTGTATTGGCTATCCAATTTCTAAATCTGTCACTTGCCAGTTATGGAAGGGAGGGAGAAAAAAATAATCAGATAAAGCTGTTGAAAATTTGTCTCTTAATGCAAGGTCAGTACTCATAAGTATGGGTATAAGCAAAATAAAGCAAGGGTAAAGACTGATACTTTACATGACTGCTTGCAATATTGCTAGATCTTCTGCCTCCTTTCTGCTTCCCCATCTTTTTTTTCCATCTCATCCTTTACCATCCAACAATATGCTTTGGGCCCTGGTACCACTGACTTAGTTTTGCACTTGGTGGTTCTGCCACTGCTTTTATTTCCAGATTCAAGATACACTGAGTCACTGAATCTGTGAAATGCTCCATTTAGGTGCCATGGGTTGGCGTTGCTCTGTACCATCTATATTTGTTCTTTTTTTAAATCAAAACAAAACAATCCCCAAAGCAACCAATGTGCAGGGTTTCAAAGGTGTATTTGGAAAAATCTGTCATGTATGTAATGGCCTTTGAGAGATTGAAAGGTATCTTTAAGGAGTGCTGGCCTCCCAGCTCCATCCATCCTGTGTTGTGATTGCGTAAGAATCACACACGGGCATGAAGGTACCGCTCTGTGCACAGGGACTCTTAGAAAATTCCTGTAACAGGAATGTGTGCTGCTGGCCCAACAGCTCTGAATTTCCTTCATCTGATTTAATGACCATTGGTTCTTAGGGTCTAAATAAAGACTTTTTTTGTGGATTTAGATGAGAATGGATGCTTTGGGGATTTTCAGCTTATGCTTGCAATGATAAAAGTCTCAGTAAGAGGTAGACAGAAAAGTTAAAATCAGCATCAGTTTGTAGAAAAGGCTGTTTTTCATGAAGGTTTCCAAGGAGCAGGCTGCTTAGATTAATTAAATAATGTAAGAAACATCCCCACTAAGTCAAGTCCCCATAGTTCAATTTTTCCATCAGGAGACCAGAATTATGCACCTTATTTCTGAGGTCACTTCCATAATTACAACAACATACATTCTTCGTAATAGCTTTTCCTTTTTAATGGATATTTAAATGGAGGTAATTAAATATGTTTTCTTTCATACCCATCTCCTGAGAGGAAACCTAACAACTTAATGAAAATACAAGTGAATGGGAAGTAATAAATGTCTACTAAAAATAACTGCATTTTTACACTCTAGGCAGTATTGGTTGCTAATTGTTAAATCTCTCAGTGTGATAATGGGGAGATTCAGATGCCTGTCATACTATATAAAACTGGATTCCAAAATATTTCAGTATAACAAGCTACTGTTGAAAGTGTTACTTCCGTCAGAGGTACTGGCTGTTTATCTTAGGTACAGGCAGTCATGAAATATGGTATAAAAAGCAGAAGTATAACCTTTTGAAAATCAGATCTAGTTTCTTTTCTCTTTCACACATTTCTGGGCCCTTTTCTAATTTTTAAACTGTTCCCTCTGTGTCCTAATCAGTGGGATGATTGACTTTGGTCACTGTGCCAACACTCCAGGGAAATGCATTGTGTTTCTTCCACTGGAGCTGGACCCACATGGCTGCACTGCAGGTCATGCTCAACCTGAGGTGATGAGCCTCTAAAGGCTACAAGTTTGCATGGGCACAGACTGAACCTCAGAATGTCAGATCCTCCTCAACATACTGAGGTGTCTTTGGCCTCCAAAAGTGAAGTAGGTATTGTGTAGGCATTGACTGCCAAATAGAAACATCAGTTGTCTTGTACACAGTTAAAGAGCAAAGAGGCACAACTCCTTATGATCTGAATTTTTAGACCTTTTCCAATTCCCAGTCAAAACTAGAAAGGTTAAGGTCTACAAGAGAACGTTTAAGAATGGCAAATAAGGTCCAAAGCCTTTCTCAAGTTCAGCTTTGGTTTTTGGCTGAATGGCCTCTGAAAGGATTACGATGTTTCAACTGGTTTGTCCCTTCCTGTTGTCACAGTGACATCTCAGACCTGTTAGCAGCAAGAAATTCATTTCTCAAAAGCCTTTCAAACTCTCATGGAGGGAAAACCAAACTAAAAAGTGGTAATCAGAAGTTAGCCATTTCACATTGACTGTATTATGCTTTGATGTTTTGATTTGATCCTCTTTTTCTTGTTTAGCTGTAATATTACAGGAACTGAAATAAATGCAATGAACTGTTTTTCCTATCAACAAATACCCTAGTCTTTGTCACTCAGTTGCCTGCAAAAGCTGCTTATAGGGTCTTGTGTTTCTGCTATGAATATTATTCCTTCTTTCCTCCACATTTACCCGAAGAATCACAGAGTAGTTTGAGCCTAGTTCTATTTATAAAACAGATACATACAGAATTAATCACTTGCTGTTTAACACCACCTGGGAATATAAATTATCTGTCTGGGCTTCCTCAGTTAATAGGGAAGAAGATAAACATTTTAAGGGAGATTCTCTTCTATTCTAATGAAAAAAATCTGAGGTAGTTGGGATGAATGCCTTCTGAATGGGTTCCTTTATACTGAGCTTAAGTAACTATTATGGGTGAGACACCTCATTTCAGCAGGCTCAAGTTCAACAAATCCCCCTCAATGCACTTTGGTATGATATGAATGCCTAGGATTGAAGGGTAGGGCCTTGGGAGAGCATCCTTTGTTAACTCTTTAGTGTGTGTGTCTTGAAATTAGAATAGAAAGATAATTTTAAAGTATTAAGAAAAATAAAATTAAATACATGTTAAGAACTTAAGTCTGCTTCCTGCACTTGTAGAGAAATAATACTTCTTTCCTGTAAGACATAGAGATCTGGGACTACAAAGCAATGGATCTGTAGCTCCCCTACAGCTAATATCCATTCTATTCTATTTAATTACTTTTGAAATTTGGGTAAGGACATATGAAAGAGAATTTGGCTCTGAGCTTTACTTAATTCTTTTAAATGGTATGAATATTTAAGCGTAAAAATAAAATTATTAAAAAAAATTAATACCTGAGGGATGTTAATAAGGAGAGGTAATAATGTCCACAAGCCTTCTAGGATACAAAATAAGAGGTAGATAGTTTTTGTCTGTGAGAAATTACCAGAAGCTGCAGTGAGGGAAGAACTGTGATGAGCCAGAGAATCATGGAATTAGAGAATTCTTAAGACTGGAAAAGACCTCTGAGGTCATCAAGTCCATCTGTTAAATAAAACTATAAAGGCACTGACTCTGTCAGTGAGACATGATTTGAGACCATGATTTTTAGTAATCAGCAGAGTTACAAATTTCACTTCCCAGGCTCATATTTTGAAGGTTTTTTTTTTTTTTTTTTTTTTTTGGAAAGGGAGTCAGGAAGAGCTCAGGAAGACCTTCAAAAAATGAGGAGGCACCTCAGCATGTCTAGACAAACAAACTTGTGGTTCGCATGGATCAACAGAAGTAAACTCATGACTGTTCATATATGTGTGTATAGAATAAATGTCCAAGAAAAAATATTTTTGTTGTATTGTCTGTTCTCCCAGGATAACCAGTAGCACTGAAAAATTTTGTTAAATTCTTTTCTTCTGTATAACAGTTTTTCAGTGAAGTCAAAGGTGCAAATGACGCATGAATTGGTCCGATCATTCTGATTTTTGGCAGATCAAAATCTTACTTGCAATCTTTAGAGGTATTTCAGTGGTCATTGTATTTGAGTGCACTGCTAAGCTTTATGTTCATATTAGCAAACAGAATAAAAAAGAAGGTTTAGATTTGCTGATTGGAAGTTGTCATGCCTTTAATAACTTGAGTGACTGATTCAAGACAGTTTTCTCTCTTGCAGGAAGATAAATGTAAAATCTCTTCTAAGGTGGTTAACCTTATCTATTGGATTCCCATTTTCACAGAAATTAACAAAATGCTCTTCTAGCCATGACTTTAGATGTGTTGTAAAAAATAATCATCCAAGACTGACAGTAGTACATTATTATCAACGAAGCAGGGAGCTCCAAGGCACTAGGGTGCATATTTTAGAAGGTTTATGGAAAACCTCCCCACAGATTTAACTTCAAAAATCCATTCTCAGTGCTAAGAGTGTATGTATAGAGAGATGCGTACATACGAGAGATATAATGCATAATGATGGTTCTTTGATTTCCTTTATATTATAGCTGAAATGAGGTGTTTGTGTACTCCTGTCACTTGTACGTATTTGTTGGTCTAAGGTTTACTCTGTGTAACACTACCCTTAAAGCAAACACTCGAGTCTACATTTCAGAACCTGTATGTTAATGCCACGTGTTTTCAACTTCCACCCTTTAACAACAAATTACTATTTATGTAAGCTGTCAAATCCACATAGGACAGGCAGCTGCAGGAGAAGAAACTGAAGCCTATAAACCATAGGAAGAAGCATAAGGTGCCTATAAGAGACTAGTCTTTCCCTTTCTGTATTTAGCCCAGTAAGAGTGAATTATTCATTACAATCAAGCTAAAGCTCCTCCAGTCATGCCAGTTCATCCACAAATTTGTTGAAAATTAAAGCTCAACATGAAGCCTCCAGAGAATTACTCTGAGTTAGTAACACCTGCAAAGAACAAAGATTTCACTGTGGGGTAATTTGCTGTGTGATTGGCCACACGTCAGCAAAACTTGTAATTGGGAGAAACTGAATATTTTCTCTGTATTTAACTGATGAGGATTTTGTGGGGTGTCATTGTACGTTAAGTAGTAGAGTTATAATTTAGAATGTTTCACACCAACCGACTGTGTTTGTTTTAACAGCAATTTTTCTTTTCTATGAGATTTCTGTTGCTGTCAGCTGCTATTGCAACTTTATGAAATACACATGTAGAAACCTTTCTTATTCTTGGGGAAAACTGTCAGAGACAGGCTTTAAACTGTGGAATTTTCTTCCCGTGATTTCTTGTGAATTTAGAAGTTGATACTTTCCCCTGCTTAGCTGTATCTCATAAATGGCAAGCTAAGTCAGGATTTTGATCTCTATATCTGTAGCATGTGTACACTCAGCAGCTCCCTGGACGGCAGTGTAAACTACCTAAGGCAGATTTCTGTTTCTTCCAGATGTTTCAGAAATACACTCATATATAGTATGAAGAATTCAGGTGGAGCTCCTAAATCAAATTGGATATTAACATTGTTATCTATCCAAAAAAAGGACAGAGAAAGAAAAAGTCAAATTGCCTTTGCTCCATGTTGTGCTGCTTTGTTACATTCTGAGGTCTTATTTTCTGCATTTTCCACAAGTTCTATATCAATTCACAACTTATGTTTGGAGCAGAATTCAGGCTTCTGGCTGATGATGGTAATACAGCTCCAATGCAAAATGAGTAAAGCTCATATCATTCAAGATAGGCCTACACGGGGAGCCTCAGACAGACTTCTTGTCACCTGTCCTTCAAAGGGAATCAGCTCTGGTCCACAGTGCTGTCCTCGCTAGCAAGAGGTAGCCCTGAGCTCATTAGGTTGCTCAGAGACTTAGTTGCTTGATTCGTGCAGGTTGGCACGCTGACACAACTGGATGTGCCTGCTGCACGGGAACTGCCTGGCCTCTGCCTGCTCATCTCTGGACAAATGTGCCTTTGTGGCTTGCAGAGTTATGTGGCCTCATTTAAATCACAATGCACAATTTGCTTTCATGGCTGGAGTGCCTGAACCTAACAACCACAAACTCTTTGCACTAGAGAATACGCTTTTAAACTATGCACTGGATGGAACCTGTTGGTATAGTTTTCTGTCCTTCCCTTATTAATCTCTTGCCAACCTTCTCATTTTTGCTCCTTCCAGGGAAAACTCAAGTGCTTGCCTCACTAAACTCAAAATCACAGTCATAGCTGCTGGACTGTTTGGTTTAGGATTTTTTTGGTTTGGTTTTTTTTTTTTTGTTTGTTTGTTTTGTGTTTTTTTTTTTTTTTTTTTTTTTGTTTTGGTTTGTTTTGGGGTGTTTTTTTTTGTTGTTTATTTCTTTTTTCTCTTTTTTCCAGTTGTGACAGGAAAAAAACCTGCAATCGGTTAAAGACTAAGGAGAAAGAGACATATCTAACAGAGTGACAACTGCTTTCATATGTGTACTTTAGTATAGTGAAACTTGCCTCAGTGAATTCCTGTTATACACCTTTTACAGTTACTGGAATAAAATGTCCCTGGTGCCAAAGGCAAGGAACTCATAACTACATGAATGTGTTAGACAATAATATGTAGTGGGTACTCCTGCTGTACATAACAGCTGAGCTATTCTTACTGCAACACAACTAAGGGCTAATATAACACAGGTTTATTTCCTTGGATCAACATGGGATGTATTAAAAAATAATTTGCTGGGCAAGATGAAGCTTTTCAGGCTCATGTAGTCCTACTGCCTGTTCCAGAAGTTGCTGAGAAGTGTAATAAAATACCAAATCCCTACTGACTGACTAATCTTCCTTTTCCACAACACTTTGAAGTATTTCCCTTTTTCACTTTAAAACAGAATGGTGGTAAGTGGCTTCCAGCATAGAACTGTCTGTGAAAGTCCTGCCATGGGCTCCAGCTTCAAGCTTGTAATCTCCATGTCACCGATCATGGATCATCCTGTACTTTAACTCAGCTATTTAGAGGGTTAGAGGAAGACCTGGTGTTTGGCTCAGGGCTCCAGGGAAGAGGAGAGGAAGCATGTGTATTGTACAAGCAAACCTCCATGTCTCAACATCCATGTGCTTGTCAGAGGAATTTATCTG
Organism: Corvus brachyrhynchos; assembly: GCF_000691975.1. Lineage (NCBI taxonomy): Eukaryota > Metazoa > Chordata > Aves > Passeriformes > Corvidae > Corvus > Corvus brachyrhynchos. Next base: position 4,670,611 of record NW_008236217.1, on the reverse strand, counting down.
CTCCAGCTGTGCTGCTTGAAGAGGGGATTTTTAAGTATATATTTATCTGACATATGACGTGTTTGAAACATGCTGTCAGTTTCTTTCAGAGAAGAACTTTGTAGAATAGGGAATGTAATTATGAGGATGATCTAGCATCACCATAGGATCTCACAGTATGAACCAAAGTACCAACTAACAGCAGCTGATTGGGCTAGGTGCCATGTAGTGCTAGTTAACCCCTGTCCAAGAGGAAAGGGAAAGAAACAAGGAGCTGACTATCATTTTACAGAGAGGAAAACAAATGCACTGAAAAAATGTGTGTTGAGAAAGCGAATGGAAAATAAAAGCATCAAAAGTGGAAATCTGAAATAAGCATTGTGTTGTCAGCTTCTAGTCCATGTTTCTGTCTTGTGTCATGTACAAACTTCTATTGCTTCAAAGCTGTTCTTTTCAAAATGTGACGTCCATGTTAAAGAAATGCTAAAGAAGGAAAAGTAATGACCAAAACTGAAATAAAGGGACTCAAGGTATGCAAAACAGATTCCCACTTGTTTCAGTTCAAAGGGTTATTCGTTTATTCCTGCCCTGTTACAGATATGTACCTGAATTTATATGCTTGGTTTTGAATTATGTTATGAACTTGTCCACAATTTCTGAAAATTTGTGTACAGGGAGTAATAGCTATCTCAAAGTCTGAACTATTGTTGAAATACAAATGTAAAACAGATAACAAGAAAAGAAAGAAAAAAAAAAATCTGCTTTTCTAGGGTGTCCTGGGGCCAAGAAGAATGAGTTCCTGACGAGTGTTTTGGATGCGTTGTCCACAGATATGGTGCACGCGGTCTCTGATCCATCACTTTCTTCTAGCCGGTGGGTTTCAGACCATTTTCGTTTGTCTTTTAAAGGATTCCAACAGTGGTGAATGCATTGTTGGGGGCTTTGAGGAGCCTTCATGAAGGGTAAATTTCCAAGAACTTGTCTAGGAGAGTTTACTTTGAAGTGACTACTGTGGACTATGTTCACTAAACAGAGATACACTTGAGAGATGAATTCTCAGCAGCACAGCTCAGGGTTTATCTGTAGCTGCTGGTGCAAATGTGTGTCAGGCTTTGTTCTCCTCTCAGGCTTTTTTCTTGAATGTGTACTACCTTCCTGATTCATATTCTTCCTAGTTGCTTGCAAAACAAACCAATGCTATCAACAGTCACAGCTAGTGTTAAAAATGTGTAAATGCTGTCAAACTTTGGGCATCTGCAGGTCAGGTGCCTACCATTTGAAGAGGAGATAGCATTTATTTTTATAGCTTATCCTGTAATTCAATACATTTGGGTGTTTTATGTCTGAGAGAATCCATCATGTGTTGTAATTGGAGCTTCACTTTGCTGATTGCTGATCAACTTCAGTTGGTTACTTTACACATTTAATGCTTCTGCTATCTATGAAAGAGTCTTTTTCTCTTTTACTTCTCTCTCTGCTTTTCTCTGTTTCAGGAAATTTAAGGGGAAAGCGCTGTTTGCCCTTAAAGTGCTGCTTGTCACTATGATGCTGACCTCAGTAGGGTTTCAGAGAGTAAACTAAAAGCAGATTCTAGCGTAAAATTTGGGACATAGTTGGCCAAAGTGAAAAAAAGAGGGATTCACTACCAGAAGCCAGTGTCCAAAAGCAGGGAGTTTTACGTAACAATGGTGATGGTCATCCTATGGTGATGTAACTATTCTGAAATAAAGGTATTAAATACCAGAATTAAGACTAAATTATCTTTTTTTTTTTGTTTCAGGGTTTCAGAGCCTGATCCAAATCATACTCTGGAAGAGAGGGTAGTCCATTGGTATTTCAAACAGCTAGATAAAAATTCCAGTGGTGATATTGGCAAGAAGGAAATCAAGCCATTTAAGAGATTCCTAAGAAAGAAATCAAAGCCCAAAAAATGTGTGAAGAAGTTTGTGGAATACTGTGATGTGAACAACGATAAGTCCTTGTCAGTTCAAGAATTAATGGGCTGCTTGGGAGTAACAAAAGAAGAAGGTAAAGCAGAAACAAAGAAACGCCATAGTAAGAACCTTTTCTCTCTGTCGTCTTCACTAAATTCTTCAAAGCTTATGAAGTCTGATACTTATATGTGCCAGAGTTATACAAAATAAAAGAATACACCTGTCTGCAGCTAATGCAGCTGTTGCTTAGGGCAGATGGCAAGAAAGTTGCTTGTGGATCACTTTGCTCCAACAGGATCAAAAACTTCTTGTTGATTCTGACCATTAAATGTATTATGGTAGGAAACCTAAGAGGATACAGTAACAGTCATCAAAAAGTCAGTTTAGTGTTCTTATAGAACTGTGTTCTGAGTGAGTGGAAGTATCATACCTGTGCTTTTTGGCATGGTTGAGCTTTCTAATGAATTCTCTTTTCTCAAATGTGGTTTAGAGATGCAGAGAGGAATGTGGTCATCTGCCAAACAGGTGAAATGGCTAATACACAGACACTTTACCTTGCTGACAAACTGGTAGGAAGGGGAACAACTGACTACAGAGTATAATAGTCCCTGCAGAGTTCAATCACATTATTCCTGAAAATGGGAAAAATTAAAAAAAAAAAAAAATTCTTAACAGTAGCAGTAGGTCCTCATACTTTAAGAAGTTGTAGAAGAATGAATATAGTTAAATTGTTATGTCTGGTACCTTGAAGTGAAGCGAGGACAAAGGTCTCATTGGTTGTATTCAGGTCTAGAAGGGGAATACTGCAGAAAGACAAAAGAGGTCTACATTTTACTAATAAGGTAAATTGTCTATGGCTCCCAGTAACACATCTCTCAAAACAAGTATTGATCAGATCCAAGATCTTTTTTCTGTGGCTTTTTTTGTGGATCTCGTAATTTATATCTTGCAATTTTCGCTTAGATGGTGGAGGTTAAAAAATGTATATGGAGGTGGATGACTATTATCATTATGTTGTAAATGTGAAACACTTCTGTTCCGCTGTAGCAGGCACTCTTAGGACTTACTGTGGATGAAATTTGGGTCCAAAATCACTAGCAAGAGGTAAAGGAGAGCCATAGCAAGACTGAAAGCAAACCCCAATTTTTTCGACTTCATATTCCAGTGGAAAAAACCCCAAAGATTAGGATAAACTGCCTGTTTTGGAAATGAAAATTGTAAGAGGCATGAAATTATATGGAGATCACACACAGATTTGGCTAAAGTAAAAATTACATCCACCATAACTGAAGTTTTGTAACAGATCTTCTCCAAAAAAATCTATTCAATGACAACATTCAAGTTTGGAAGAAAAAAAAAAAAATCTCAGAAGTTTGGCATTGAAAAACTAATGTTGTCCTGTTGGAAAAAAGCTCTTAACCAAATCATTGGGTTGCTTTACTAGAAGTACATCATTTTAAGGACAAGACAATAAAAATTACTTTTGTTGGAATGCCATTATTCTATTTTGTTTCTCTTGCTTGATAATTAAAATTTCCTCTCTGATACTTCTTTCACTTGCACAAATGAAAGCAATTGCCACTTGACTGCAGTTAGAGTTACATTTCTAGGAATATATAACTCTTGTCACCTGAGGTGTGACAGCTGAGCTAAGGAGGAGGCTTCTGTATCATTTTGTGTCAGTTCCAGGCGTCTTGTGTGAGAAAATTTGAAGCAATATAAAAGCCAGAGAGTTGCAAAGCATGCTTTCTGAGGGGTGTATGAGATGCTGCAGTGTTGTTCAAGGTCCAGTTTTGTCCCCCTTTGTTCCAGTACAGCTTGTTTGACTCACAGACTGACATGGAAAACCAAGAGAGCGAGGTCCTCCCTAGACTCACAAGTTTGCTTGGGAAGATTAATGGACTAGCAAATTCATTTAGCTTTTTGGGGGGTTTATTTTCCCCAATTTTGATCACTGTCTTTGAGACTAAGAAATTTTTTAAAAAGAGTGATAATCTTGTCATTTTACAGATTAAATGTGAACAATATCTTTGGCTTGTAGAACTGTTTCTGTGCAATATCTTTAATCAAAAGTGAATGCTTTCCAGGCAATCTGCTTGTCCATGCTTCTTTACTGCCCAGGATAATAGACTATATTTACTGCTAAAGAGTTAATAGATTTAAAATGCTCAACCTTGACTAGATGCGATCTCTTGAGCAAATGGAACATGTTAATTGACAAGAGATGTTGTTTAACTTTCATATAACTCCTTGAAATAAGCAACACGTATATTGAAGAAAGAAAAAAAGTGGATGTGGCAATGAAAGAGTTGAAATATTTTATCTCATTTATTGAAAGCTGTGCTCTTACCTGATCTATAAAAATATCTTTTCAAGAATGAGGGCTTCAGTTCTTGAGGATAACTTGCAAACCATATTTATAGTGTTTTCTTTCCCCTCCTTTAGCGGTCCCTAGAACCAACACTGAGAGCACTTCATCCAGCAGGCAGGTGAGTACTGAGGAGAGCAAGGTCTCCATTTCTGCCGCTCCCAGGTGAATTTCTTGGGGTTTTAGCAGTTACCATTGCAGCTTCAAACTGCATTAATCTGCTATTCTGCAGAGTTACCAGAAAAAGATACATCACAATTAACAAATTTTGACATAAGTTCTATCTATGGAAAGCTAAATCAGTCACGTGCAGAGTAAATGTGCATAATTTGCAAAGCGAATTAGGCTTGTGTGTGGAAGTTCCTAGGAAAGTGTAAATTGACATATAGGACACATCGGATAATTTGAGGAGTGTAATTGAGCCCTTGTGAGTCTTCTGCATTCCTGAATGGCACCATTCCCATACACTTTTAAATGTGCATCCCTTCATCTTCCTTTAACTTTTGCTTTAGCTGAATTCTGTCAATTTTTCTTCGTGTCACACTACAGACAGAAACTTACATTCATTGAAATGAACATAGCCACACATTTCTCATGCCCTATGAAAATCTATACATTTCGCAAACCCCACTGAATTATTATATGCTGGCTTTAAACAGCTTTTAAAATCTTAGTGGAATGAAAAGAGCTGTCACTTTCAAATGCCTTTGCTGGCTGAGCAAAATGATGCTGAAGAACTAGGATTTGCATCAGTCTGCTAATCTATGTTTAAACTAAAATTGCAGAATAATTGGAGCAAATATAATGTCAAGTACCCTGACAACATAATCTGTGATATTTTTTAAATCAATTTTCTGCAAAGACTTGATCCTGGTTTTCAAAGTAGCGCCAGTGTATGTCATCTATGGAGGCTTGGCTACCCAAGCCATTCAGAGCTGCAAAAGGCATAAAAGCGGAGTTTTTAAATGAAGGAAATGTTCACTTTGAAAAGGAGGGATTCAAGTGAAAGGCCAGGAAAATAGGTTATAAAAAGTGGTTGTCAATTTATGTGTGTCTATTTTTATAACCATGTATTCTAAAGAAAATTTTTCTGGGCAGTACTGACATACCTTCCTAGAACTTTTGCATGGTCTTGAAGGAGGGCTTTTTTGAGTCCAGTAATTAGAATGGTCTAGTAAAAGGGTGATCTTCATACTATTCTTACCCCACTGTTGTGTTAGTTAGAGGACTTAAATTATTAATGCCCACAAAAGCATCAGTAAATGATGAACTAGTTTAGAAATTATTCATGTAAGCATATTATAAGAACAGCTCAGTTAATGCTGCACCAATGAAAATAGGAATTTGGCTAAAAATACCCCAAAACCCCAGTTGTGGTAAATGTCTTCCCATCTGTCATAAAGCTAGATTAATTTGTTAGAAACTGAACTCCAGGTGAACCTTCCCACAAGCCAAGAGAAATCTTCCTCTCAAAGTTGCTCATCAATTTGCTCCTTTTTTTATCTCTGCTTTGTTTGATGTTAGGTTTGCACTTCCTAAGGCAAGCTCAACAGTGGTTGTGGTTTCTACTAGAGACCTCCTACATACCTCTGATGGAATATAAAATATTCTCACAGCTACAATAATGTGATAAGTTTGTTTGTTTAAACAAGTGTTTGTGGTCTTTATTTTTCAGGTTTCCCCCACAAATCACATACGCTTTAAACAAGACAGCCTGAAAACAATTGTCCCGTCAGAACCCCAAAGCATTCAGAGGGGTTGTTTTAATTGTATAATGACAATTACTGGCACACGTGCATTACACTTGAAGCATGACAAGCCCTCTCCCCTTTCTTATAATCTGATACTAACTTGCAGAATTGGTAATAAAAGTGTCCTTAGAACATCTATGCTTTTCAATTTTGTCTAATAATTTTGCTGACTCGGCATCAACTATTTTAAGAGGTGTTACTCACAAATGATAGCCTTGAATTAAAGCTGGCTAAGAAAACCATCTGTTGGCAGTTTCATATTTGAACAATATATGGCTGCAAATGCAGAAGGTGGTTTTCATCACAGAAGTTCTCACTTGGAAGGAAGCTACTGGAGGGAGTAGAAGCTGCTCAAAGGAAACTACCCATCTAAGAAGGCCTGATCAGATTTGCACCACTCAGGACACACAAACTCGAAAGCTCGCTCTCTAGTAATTTGTTGTAGCAGTTTAGTTATGTACATGCTTATGTGTGCTCAGGCACATGTTTTTTCACATATGTGCAAATCTGTGTGTGTGTGCACTCACATGAGCTTACTGAAAGAAAGCAGATAGAGAAACATGCACTAATAAGCTGACTGAGGTTGTGGTTGCTGTCAAAGAGGTCAAATAGGGGGTGGGTCTGACAGGACCAGGTAGTGACCAGGTGTATGTCCCTTGCTCAGCTCCTCCCTGTCCAAAAAACACACGCATACACGCCCACACACTGTCAGTGAGACCTAGGGGGTTTTTTGCAGCCTAGCAGAAATTTTATAAGAAAGCCATAGATTGTTTGTGAGACTTTGGCCAGCAGCCCATTCCTTATACATCACATGCCATAGGAGATGTATTGAACCAGGAACTTGCCCAGGCAGTTGCTAAAACTGTGTGTTTGACAGGTAGAGATTTAAAGGGGCCATAGTAAGTAGTGAAGATATTGCTCCTACCCTTGCTTATGAATGCCATGAAGGACTGCAGGGCAGGAATTTTTTTATTCCCTATATATATTTGTGCAGAACTCTCCTTCTGGTAGTGGCATGTGGGCACTGCTGAAAAATAGAGATAGGTGTTTATACTGGACTAATTGAAAACATCATTAATAATGCAAATTTTCCCAACTTCCTTTCAGCAAGTTTCGAAGAAGCAAGGGTGAACACCTTACTGATCCAAGGCAGATCTCTTTGACATGTGGGAGATTTCCTCACCAAAAGGCAATAAAAACAACTGTAGTATTTGCACTTTGTACTTAAAAATGTAAATTCACTTTGTAGAAATAAAATATTTAAGCAGACTTTTTTTTTTAATCTGTGAAAAAGTAATGGCTGGTTTTGAAAAATTATCACATACAATGTATGTGTATTCTTTTGTTGTCTGAAATATGTAAAACATGTTGGAGATGTAAAAGTTTGCATTTAAACCATTTTTTAACAAATAACTTTTTGGCAAACAGTAGCATAGAAACCTGATTCTATGTATTTTGGTATCAGTAGTATGCCTTCTTTTTCTTAATACTGTCATTTAAGTAGAGTTATGCTGAAAAATCTACTGTATTCTCAATTTTGTCCAAGCAGTGTTGAATGTTTCAGGTTTGCAGGACTGAAAGAATTGTGTAAATTGCTGTTTACTTGGGTTTGCAGTTTTTTACTGAACAGATTCTTCATTGGTGGCAATATTTTATTTCATTTTGTTTTTATTGTAATTAGTAGGCTTTCCAAAGATCATGCAATGAGAATACAACCACTAATGGATTCAAAAAACAGTTATTCTACTCGGGATGCTTATAGAAGAATGTATCCTTTTATCAATTTTTGAAGTGCCTTTTTTTATAAGTTTTGGTAGGATTTTTCTCCTGTTTGATTTCACTTGGGTTATGAACACAGCAAACCAAAAGGAGTCAGGTGCACTGTGATGTCACTCCAGTCTGGTTCAGCCTGGGCCTAAAAGCATGTTTCTATGGTCAGTGCAAAGCAGGAGCAGAGTTTATATGGGTCAGAATTGTAAATCTTACTATAGTGACAGGGAAGGATAAGCCTTTTTCCCCTACACCTGGCTACCCCTATCGACTCTTTGGTTTGCCTGGGGGCCCACTAGAGGAGGAGCTATCACGTCGCCCCTGCCTGAAGCTTTTTCTTTGTTGTCTGAAGAAAGTTCTCAAAAGTTTTCATACTTTCTCCATTATTTTTTTCCCCCAATGTTTTTTTTTTATATGTGTGTCTGAGGGGGATAAGAACTTCCGTATGTGAATTTAGGGCAGGGGACCCAAATGAAATAAAGGTCTGCTCTTGAACAACTGTGAGCTACAAGTAGCTGGGTTGATCAATGCCATGGTAGAGGAACTACTGGCATCTAGGAGCTGACATGAGAAGGCAGGAATGTAGCAGCAAGCAGTGATTTCACTATGGTTTGTTTAAATAATGTGTGGGATCTGACATGTGACTAGCTACTCATAGTAGCACCCTGGCTTGAGCTTGTACCTGGCAAAGCTTTTTTGTGAATCAAAAGGTTTCATTTCAATTCCAACATATTCTGAAGTGATAGGAAACACTGTATGCAATGGAATTGTACCCCAGAAGTTGTGTACTCTAAGCTCTGGCAACAGGAGAAACCAAGATGCAACCGTGTGTTATCTTGTATTTTTGTTTTAAAAAGTATTTGTTATTCTTTTATAATGTTAAACTTTGAAATTAATCTCCTTTATAGATTAAAGATTAGTATGTTATCAAACTATGCTGGTGATTTTTCTTTTGCAACACAGAGAGATGTTTGGAAATAGATACACACAGTGGTGACTTCACTGCTTTGAGTTTACAAGAAACCTCAAGACCTCACATTGTGTCCATCTTCTTCACTTGCCTTTATTGAATTCTTTTTTAAGGTCATTCATGTCTTAGTCATACCACTGCTTCCTCAAAATTCTCTGTATTCAACTTGGGCTCTTGCTTTTTCTCAGCAAAGTGCAATGTGGCACATCTCACACGGAGATGATAACTTTTCTCCTCAATGTGTGTGTGAGCTGCTGGGCAGCTTTCAGCCTGGCTGGAAACAATGAGGAGAGAGAAGCAAACCCTCAGCATTCACAATGGCTTGTTTGGTGGTCACAGTATAGTTAATAGCAGCATTTTGTGAGAAGCATATAATTCCATCACTATGGCCTTTGGAGACAATATAAAAATAGGCTACCAAATACTTTGCCATGTCCATGGTTTGAAAATGCACCCCATTTAAACTGAGAGGTTGTTTGGGGAGGCAGATTTGGACTAGCAACATGATTATATAATGAGTAGCCTTAAACACTGATCAAAATGCAATTAAATGCAAAAGGCACTTTTAGGTATCCAAAGACTTCTACAACATAGTCATTTAATAACTCCACAATGACTGAAACATGAGGTGTTTCCTCTTTGTATACATTCCTGTGTCATCACTTTTATGATTTATTTCAATTACCAGCGATTACACCACTTGAATATACATAGTACTGACTTTTCGTACTTCCAGTAGAATCCAGTAGAATCCAGATCCCTAATGGAATCATGCTTGCAAGCTTGTTAAATTCTCCTTGGGTTCCTGTATCTCCCATGTGTCCACAGGATATTCAAACTCAGATAATGTTCTAGTTGTAACCAGGAACAGCCTTGATACCAAAAAGGAATCCATGTGGATAGGCCCTTAGCCTCACACTACAGTACCAGTGTTTATTATTTACACAGTAATTAATTAGTTGTAGTTCTTATCCTATTCTATGTGTAACAATTTAATTTCAATTTTAATTCTGTTACTGAAAACACAATTTATATTCTGCTTCTCATTGACCAATATTTGTTCTAGTTCCAGCTATTGCTGAACAAATTTGTTTAGAGCTCTTACAAGGTTGTAAATAGAAGACTATAAAGTTTGAAAAATGTGTATGTATTCAGTGACTTGTCCAGCTTGTTGCAATGTCCATTAGTCAACAGGCCACATAGTAAGAAATATTTTGTCAACACTTTGGAAAACTTTCTCATTTTGTTCCCATCCCTAAGTATAGGCCAATTTCATAGTTCACGTTTTAGCAAAACTACTTAATTCTCAGTCTTCTCCCAGTCTAACAAAATACCTAGCTTTCGGGTGCTCTTTTTGTAGAATTGGGAGCTAGATGAGTGCTCTGAATGACAATTTTTTTTGCTAGTGTAATTTCAGATACTGAAAGACTGAAACAGAGAAACTTTAACAACACTCACTGCATATAAGTAAAGGAATGCACTGTACTTTTTATTTAGCCCAGATTTCTGCCCTTCGTAAGTACCATAAGCCAATGGAGAAAGCAGGCATTCCTAGAAAGCTGGGAGGAGAATAAAAATACAGATTGATTCATTAAAGATATTTGTTTCCAAGATTTGATAGATGTAATTAATATTTTCTTTTTACAATAGTAATAAAAGATGGATTAATGGAGGTTAAGAAATATTTGCTGACGCAGATAATGTAGTTGTCCCTTTTAAATATTTACACTGATCTATTATATAGCTACGTTATAGAAACTAATGTTTCTAAGTAAGAGTCTTTAATGCCAAAAGTGAAAGGTTTATTACTTTTATTTCCTTTAGGATGGCAGACTTATGTAATTTTGGAGTAATTACTTTGACATTAAATAGGAACCAACTGAGTTTATTAATGTCTGAAACATTACAATGATTGTAGTAAATTGTTGATACAAACTGTACTCTTTGTCCAATTTAATTGTTCCAGTTCAAGTTTTATAAGTGAAAACATGCCCTTTGTTTAAAAAGCATCAATAATACATGTTTTTTTTTCTTTAAACAAAAGCTCATGTGGAAAGCATTGAGAACAACACATTTCCCTAGAACATCCAATGAGGGGGATAACAGGGAGAGAGGTCTATTTTTATCTAGTTTAAGGATAGAAATATATGCAGTGTTTTGCTTCTACTACATCCACCTTCCCTTTTTCATCACACACTTTGTCCTCTGATTCCTGTCACCGATGGTACACAAAGCTTTTTTGGAAGGGAAGATAATGAATTGAGAGTCCGTTCTGTGCGTGTGAACAGTCTTTTCCATAAAACAGAGTCATCTGAGTCTTCCTTTCCCAAGATACTCTCTTTTCTCAACTTCAATTCAATGCATAGGATTTCTTGCTTCATTTCAAATACAGAATCCTGCTTTGCACAGGTATGGGATCCATTCTTGGCTGGATGGGTGCTTTAGGAAGAAAATCACTCATAAAAGATCAGCACAGTCTATGGATTGTAGGTGGACAGCTGCAATTTTTTGTTAAGCCACTAATAGCAGTTAATAAAGATTTATAAAGCCCACTCAGTATGTGAAGTGCATCCATGAAGTAGCCTATATTTATTCTAAGTAGTCAGTCAGGAAAAAAAAAGAAAAACAGGAAAAAAATGGTGAATGAAGCTTCTGGTGAGAAACATTGTTTCACTAAACCATGACTGACTAATTTCATGTGATTGAGGTTTTCTATGAAACTTCACTTTTAAAAGTATTTTGGAACTTCTTTATCTAACAAGCATGAAGTGTTAACATGGAAAACCAACATTTGGACACCTATTTTGTCACAAAATTGGATATTGCGAAAGGTCGTAGAATTCTTGCTCTTCCACCAACTTTAAAAAAACCCCATATTTATTTGAAAGAAGTCAGGTTTCAAAGCAGTAATTTTTCATGCTTCATCTGAGTTTTTGAGTGCCTTGTTCTCCCTGTGTGAGGCAAATTAAAACAGAACTGGGGCTTGATGAACTGATGGATTCATCACTGAATGCACATGAAATGTGAAGAAAACTGCAGTATGGGTAAGAGTATTTATACTAGTTTGTCTCTATGCAGAACAGTTGAAGCAGTGTGAATTATATGCAGAAATATAAGGGGCACTGTTCCAGTTTGCAAAACAAGCCTGCCATGGGACTGATTGCAAACATACTCAAAACCTAAAATATTCTAGCATGTCTCTACTTTTACCAGTCATTTCACTCAAAGGCTGATGTGAACCAAAATCCACTTTGACTGCTACCCAAGGAGCACCTCTAGCTCTGTTGGTCTGTAGCTTCCTCATCTTCCTGAATCCACAGCTTGGGTACATTCTTCTGAGACTCCCCAGCCTTCGATACCAGTGGGACCAAGACCCAGAACAAAGAATGCGAGAAAAAACGTGGTGACAGATAGTGCAAATTACAGGATATTACTCCATAGCTCAGATTTTTTACCCTGATGGGCTGTGATCAACTGAAATCTCCTGCCCTGTGTCATCAATGACAAACCCTAACTTCCTGCCTCTTAGTCCATCAAATTCATGCTCAGAGTGAGAGAACATCATGCTTCAACTGAGTGGGAGTGAGTGTGAATCTCAGCTAACGGGCATTTGAGAAATACTGACTCAATAGATGCATGTGCTCAATTAACTCCCACCAGTTAATTCTTCTTTCTGCTGAGCACCATGTGATGGAGCAGTGTCTGCACACATCAGTTCTTTAGTGCTCTGCAGAAAGGAGCTGTGCTTCTCAGCCTAGAGTACAGTTCTTTGTACTGAATTCTCAGCATTGAGGAAGGAAGGTTGTTCTCTAGCTGTCTCTAGCTGCTACCCCAGGTACTTGAATTGTATGACTGCTGCCTTACAGAGGTTTCAAGGAATATTTTGCAACATAAAATATATGAAGGAAGAGGTGCTGAAGTGGTAGGGAAAAAAGACCATGCAGTTTAAAAATGGCAAGAAAAAAATTAAGCAGAAGGAGAGAGAAGGGAAAAAATCAAAATAGGATTATGAAGATACCTTGAGGAACTGAGGAAGGTGACAAGAACTCTGTGCTAAAGCCACATGTGGGAATGAAGGAAGAGCAAGACAAAGAGACAGAACAAGTGAGGAAGGAGAGATAGCAGGTAGAAATGGGAGGAGAGCTTAAAAGGGGAGGATAAGAAATGGTAAAGATAGAAAGAAATTGAATGGCTAACTAGGCTTCCATGAGGAGGAAAACACTGAGAGGCCCAGGGGAGAAAAAGAAGAGAAGGGACACAGGTAAAAAGGAGACTACAAATTTCATTTTCCTGGGCACAGCATCTCTCTCACACAGCATCACTTTCTGACTGGTACAAGAGGTTCATCCTGCCTTTGGATGTTTCCCTATCCATGCATAAGGTCTGAATTTGGTCCTTGGTATCCCAATGGCTCCAGTGCTTTGTTCCAAAAAACATCTGTTTTCATGGCCAGTCCAAAGGCTTCCTTTAGATGGGGAAGGCTGAGCAACATTTAATGAAAATGTGAAAGAAGAAACCAGCATATTTCTAAACTAAGAGCAGACGAGCAGGATGAGGAAATCGGAACCACAACAAAGATAAATTTCCTTTTGTATTTCTTATTCAGTAAAGATGCAAGCAAAATGTAATTAGATGTGCTTTTTTAGTTTTTTCTTTCATTCATTTCACCAACAGATTCTCTACAGGCTTTGCTGATACCCTGCAGTTGAACATTATCTTTAATCAACACATAGATGATAAAGGATTACAAGAGTCCTTAATTCTCATTGTCTATTTTTTTTTTTCTTTTGTGGTTTCCTTTATGTTCGCTCTTGGGGTGGCTAAAAACTAATTATTTAAATCCTTCTCAAAGTCTTTAATCTTTAAAAGTTTGTATCTCCGTGTGAGAGAGAAAAAGGCAGAGAAACAGACTGCAAGAAAGATACCCAAGAAAACTTTGGAGCCCATGGAAAATATCACAGGTTCAGATTAGAACTGTTTTCAAGGTACAAAATGTTTCCATGACCTGATGACAAGGAATTTGAATTCATTAGCTTTGAACAATCATCTGGAAAATTACTTAGAAAATAGCTAATGACAGGTAATGTTTCACACTTTGGATTTTCAGCAGTGCAGTGGAGAAGGTATAGGAACAAGTTCATCACATGCTGTCCTAAAGCAAATAACAAATTGACGTAGGCTGGAACAGCTCTAGGGAGAGGCTGGGAAGGGGCTTCACCTGGCTGCAGCTTGAAGAGAGGGAGAGAGCCATCTACATGCCCACAAACAGCTTGGAGGAGAATGGGAAACAGAGACCAGATGAAGAGGAGGAGGCTGCACCGAGAGTGGCCAGATAGCCTGTCTTACAGCCAGCACCTGCTGCATCACTTAAAGCCCAGAGACTATGCACCATCCAGAATCTATGTCCTGGCAGTAGGCAGCATAGCCAGTCCATATCAGTTTCTGCCTGGAAGACTTTCACCTTAAACCAGGCAGTACACCTGAAAAATGGAAGACAATGACAACAGACACAGACTTGCTTGTTCCTAGGAGTGGTCACAGGCGGGGAGTGGAGGGCAGAGGAGGGGAGACAGACAGTGATAGAAAGATTGTTTTAAACTCTGGAGCCTCTGCTCCATTTTAACTTTTTAAAATAGAAAGTTTCATTGTCTTCTGGAATCTATGAGATGCAACTTCTCAGGACTAAATGTCCTCTTCACAGTGAGAAAGGGGGATCAAGGCACCATGATGAGACAGATGTCTCTGAAAAGAAATGGCCCCAATGTCGTGGCTGCTTAGTAAGAAACACTGAGCATTGCTTTAAACTTGAAGCTAAATGTATAAATGAATATGAATAGTGCCAAACTGAGACTCAACCATCATATACCTGGTCCCCCCTCCCCTTTTTTCTTATAATTTTCAGAATCAATTTGATGATTTTTGTTTAAGAAATTGTTTATTATAGCCTGGGCCATAGAAATGAAACAGTAAGTTTCAGATAAGTTTTCCCTTGTAAGTTTTGCTTTAGTTTGTATTGTTGGTGTATGGTCCTTCTTGTGGGGTAGAAGTCAGTAATTGGTACTTTAGTGGCTTTGGTCAATTGCAAATGTTAGTGTATCTTTTATTATCTTTTTTTCTTTTCTTTTCTTGGGGGCTTGAAACAGTCTTTCACACCTTGAAAGACCACACTTTTACCAATTGCTCTCTCTGTTAAATGGTGTTGCCGATCTTCTGGACAACAGAAAACACATATGAGAGAGCACTAAAATGACAGATCATGCAGCATCTGTATATTGGTGACAATGAATTGCTGATGGTATTTTCATGTTTTGCTCTGCATGCATTTAGATTATCATCTTTCATCATAATTCTGTTAATCACTACTGTTAAATAACAAACAATGAAAACAATCTATTTTAGGAGAATGAAAATTAAATTCTGTCAGGGGATTAATTGTATTTCAAGTTTATTAATGTTTATAATCTTTAACACACATTTCCATAAGCAAAATTCAGCTCATGCTGATCTACTACATCATTTCATCATGCTACAGGATTTCACAGAGAAGTTTCCCACTGTTTGAGTGTCTGCCATAAATATAAGGGAGTTCACTATTTTTGTCCTAAACCCCCTATGTTTGTAGTCTATCATAAAACCATGAGAAAATTTGGTGTGGCTAACAGCCTTTGTTTCAAAGATAGCAAGTAGTGGAATACAAATGATTTAAGGTGAAAGTGCAAAGGCAAAACTGCATGTGGAAACTTGTAAAATGCCTTTTTCAACCATTTGTAAGCTTGCCTTTCAGTGAATCTCCAACTCAGTTTTTGAAGAACTTTTAATAGATAGTGAAGTAGGATACATTTGCTACAGATGTTTTTGCATATAAATAAAATGGCCCCTGTCTGATAGCCTTTGTGAATTGCCTCCAATAAACACTCAGTGTTGTGGTTAACAGCAGAACCTATGTTTATTCAGACAATCTAACATGCAGGCAGATTTCTGTTCCCATATAAAGTTCCCTACCTTTCCCTAACTGTGCAGACCAGCTGTGCTCTGGTTCCCTGGGAACATTAAAGCAGTGTTTAAGACCAGAGCCTGGGACTCTAATGAGAACAGTGTGGATTTAAAGAGTCAGCCAGATTTGAGAGGGGAGTGGAAGCTTCACTTTATCACATCTCATTCCTGTGAAAGTCAACGTACAGTGCTCTCACAGGTAAGAGTGAAGGTGCTCTGGAATAAAAGTATGCCCAGTTCCCTGGAACCAGGGGCTGCCAGAGAAGTGAGTGCAGGCTGTGAGCTAGCCTGCTTGCAAAGTGCTGCTGCCATTTCCCCTTGCACCTCAGGCTGCAGTGCGGTGAGGGTGTTAACGCTGTGGTACTCCATTCACTCTGGAGTTTCTCATGGTCTTTGCCTTACAAACCTGTCTGGAGAGTGCTGCTAGATGGGCTGAATGCACATCTGGTTAGTTGCCAGCTTTAAATGTGGTGCTTGGGTCCATTTCAAAGGAGGGCTCCAGCACCATTGCTTCAGATCATGGCTTTGTGGGATCAGGCACAGAGCGAGACTCCAGACAAGCCCCGGCATGAGCCATCCCTACAGACAGTGCCTGGCTCAGAGCAGCCTTTCCATCAGGCTTAATAAGTACAGGCGTGAATAAACAGATGAAACAGATGGGACCTACTCTGGATTGCAGAGGTGCTCAAGGACTGTCTTCCATGAGCAGGGAGGAGAAATGAACGTTTGCCAGCAGTAAGTTAGGGCAAAAATTAGTTTGAATTCAATTCACGCTAAGACCTCAGAGAAGGGTGTAATTAGCCCCAGATGCAAAGGAACATATCTGTGCTTTTTGGCTGACTTTCTGAGTAAAGAGGTGTATGTGAATAAAAGATAGGGGTTTCAAGAACATGGCAATGCTGCTTTTATAGACCAGATACATTTTTTTTTAAGTTGAATTTTATTTTTTCTCTTGGGTAAAGCTAGGATAAAAGTAGCTAATGTGTAATACAGCCATCTGTACTGATGTCATGGTTTAGGCCATCATCAGGACAAAAAAAATGTTGATCCATATTTTCTGAAAAGTCAGCAGATTACAGTGAGGGATATAAAGAAAGTTGAGTAGAAGCAAGTGCATAATCTAAAATTTAGCAGTCAGTCAGGAAATTAGGTTTATGGTCACTGTTTCTAGCAGCGAATAAAATCTGTCCTGCT
>NW_008236217.1:4566047-4653627 GCF_000691975.1 Corvus brachyrhynchos | reverse complement strand
CCTGCTGAATGGAGTCGCAGAAGTTTTCTGCAGTGTTTATATCCTAGCTGAGTTTCACCATCCTTGTACAAGTCTTCTGAGAACCTGTTTCCAGTAACAGAACAAGGTTGGCAGTGCAGGCTGCACACACATCTGTTTCCTGGAGCATGGCAAATCTGCAGTTTGCATCCACAAACTGGGTTGCACATGTTCTAGAAAGCCTTGGGCACTGATTCTGAATAGGAAAAAAGTTTATGGTTTATTTTAGAATGGTTTTCATGTTTAATTTTGTTGGTTACTCTGAAAACAGAAACCTGTATAAATTCTCAGCAAAAGTAGAGAGGCTTTACCTACCATACCTACCATACCACAAAGCAATAAAGCTTTTTTGACTGCATAGAATGATGGTGAAGTTTCTGGTGATTAGTTCTGTGTGTAAGTTCTGGTTTAACAAAGATTGTTGGCCACCAGAAGACAGAAAAAACAATACCAGCAGAAAAGAAAAATTGGTCATTAACTGAAGTCTCAGCTGACTTGAAGCACATTTTGTTTGCCTGCCTGACAAGGACATATATCACACAGAAGATTCATGTTTGGTTATATTTTCCTTTTGTGGTATGGTGACAACTGAAATACAAGATGTATAGCAGGAAGTTCTCAGTAACTTTCCAGGTCATGAACTGGTGTGAAACCTGACATGTTGTGCAAAACACTAGAAATCATTTAAAACAGGATTATGAGTGTAGTCAACACATGTAAAAAGAGAAGTGAAGCAGAGATATTGCAGAGAAACTGCATTTTCTTTGCAGATTTAGAAGATAGACCTGACAATTCTAAGCTTTGGGAAACATACTGACACCCTCAGTGTTAATCTATTGTCCTCCCAATGTAATGCTATAATCTGTATTTCCAAAACATGTGGAAACTCCTACCTACCATCGCCATGAGTGTCACCAAGCATAGGACAAAGTATAGTTAACCCCAACACTTTCAACACTACACAAGGCATTCACTAGATTGGAGTTTAAAATCCTGGTGTCAGCAAGTGTCAAAGCATGTTAACCACTCGTGACCTTTAGCAATTCCATATGTTCAACAGATTAGTAGTCAAATATGGATTCAGGCAGTACTCTTCTTCATAAAAGAGATAGTGAATGAAGTCCAATTTTGCTGTAACAATCTGAGGACAAATGCAATTTTTTCATAATCTTTTATATGAGTGTTTTTGAAATGTTGTTGTTAGATCTACATAAATTCCTCTTCTATTTTTCTCAGCTTCTGTCAGGGGTCAACTGTCCTATCAATTTTCTAATTCAAGGAACAGGGTGGCAGACTCCTGTAATAGTCTTTTCTAACATTTTTCAACTTGCAAACCTATTTTTTTTTCAAATGAGTTGCTTTCTCTTGTTGAGTTAATACAAGGTACTATCAGTAGATATTTCTTCACAATGTTTTGTGGATTTCTTAGAAACAGTCCATGGACCATCAGCAAATACAGTTCACAGTTTGAGACTACCACTGTAGAAAGAATACTGATAGTATTGATAATACTACACATGAATCCACTACCACTCATTTTCATCTGCTAATACTTGTTCTTGCACCTTGAAAAAAAAATCAGTTCTGCCATGAGGTCTATTGGAAAATCTGATTTCTCCCAGTTTGCAAATTAACTGATACTACAGGTTTGTATTTTGTTATCTGTAGCAGTGTTATTGATTGCCTCAATTATAGTATGTTTTTTTATCTTTTTGTATCTACCTCTAGTCACATGCAATGAAATGAAAAATTCCTTCTTCGTATTTGCTGAAGGTTTATCATAGACAAATGTTTAGGTCATAATTATATAGGCAGGACATGGGGAAGATTTTCCATGTGCTTCTGTGGGGACAGAATTTAATTTCTTAAATCATGGTTGGTGTATCCCTGAAGATATTCCCAACTCAGACAGAATTCTGAGCCTGCCGCAGTAGTGACTGAGCAAGGATCTATTTAGATTGATCCCTATGAACAGGAAGTCAGATTGGATTATGTGGTTCTTGGCTTTCACAGATTGTGAATTTCAAAATAGATGTGCAATACAAAGGAAGAGAGTTAAAATACCCTTAACACCACTCATTTAAAAGAATTGTTCAGCTTAAGCTTTAATTAGAGGTAAGATTAGCTTGTAGAACTTGGATCTGTAAAAACTTTTTTGTTTGTTTCATAGGAGGAAGCACTAGCTCCAACATTTAGGTTCAGGCATGCTACTTTAGATTTCAAGTTTGTTCTATCCTCTCTTTAAAGTAAATAAGAAATTAGGAGTTTGCACAACATTGTGCCATTTGGTTGTTACCAAAGCCCAATAGCAATTTTTTCTTCTTGTTAGTTGAAAGCTAAAAATGGGGAATAAACCTACTAGCCATTCTTGTTTCGACTGATACTGTGAATCTTGGGTTTTCTTCTTATGTGCCTCTGTGCAATGAGATGTAACTGTGTTGCGATGAAGGCTTTGAGAGACTGACCTGGGACCCACTGTCTGACAGAAATTGAGTTGGCCAAAGAAACTTTGCTTTTTCCCCTGCTCCCTTTCCATAAGCAGGCAAACTTCCCCTTGACCCTGCTGAGAGACACTCATCGCCACAACTCAGCAAGGCAAACAGAAATTTATGGAAGTGCTTTCTAAGTGAGGTGCTCTTGGGAAGGCTTCCACATTCAGTTGAGAGCCTACATCTGGACTCACCCACGTGTGTCTAGCTGGGAATCTCACCCCACATCTTACATTAACTTGTTTAGGCATTCACTAGGAATGCAAAGAGGTCCTGACATTCGATGGAGAAGTTTAGACAAGTTTCATTAAGCTAATTATATACATAGACATAGAACCAAGTACTGGAAAAAGTCTTATAAAAAAATTAATATTTCTGTAAGTAGTGCATAGGGATTGATTTCTGATGGTTTGGCATGAGTGATTGAATTTACTGGTATCTAATAAGATACAAGAGACATGTGGAAACAATAAACTGAAGATCCTTACTCCTTGTTCTGAAATTGTCTGAGGAAATCAAAATTTATTAGCAATAACATACACAATGCATAAATGCATCACACTTGCTTAGGTGTCCTGAATAATAATTCAGAGGAAGGAACAAAAAATTTCTGACTTTAAAACAACTATCCAAAAAGATGCTCTGATGCTCTAACCATTTCTACAAAAGGCATGATTGAATACTCTCTAAAAAAATCCGATCTCTTCTTGTGGTGCCTAGCACCATAAATATGAAATCTTTTTCCCAAAGTATAACTCACTTTCGCTGATTGATTTTATAGCAAAATATCAAAGTTGAGCTAGCTAGAGAATGCTTATCATTGCATCTTTCAAAGCTTTCCTCCAGATGAAGCATCTGTCCCCCTGCTGCTGTATCAGTGTCTATAAAATATACTATCACTAGCTCAAAAATGATTTTTATTGTGTAAAATGAAACCAGAAGTCTGTTGTGGTTTAGATTATTGTTTCATATATTAATATTAAGCACAATTTCTCAAACAGGGATAATAAATGAGAACTGGCTTGTGCATTACATCCAAGCTTACTGTTAGTGCTGTAAGTAACAGAGCAGTTTTTCAAAACTGAGTCTATGTTCAAATTGCTTAGGATCTTATTATTTTAAAACATCAAAATTTTAGAAATGCTTGTAATGATTACTTAGAAACTGCTGGAAAAATATGTTGAACTAAAGAAAAACTTTATTATTGGTCTTTGGCTAGAAGCAATCATATACTGATAAAGTGTCTGCCTATTTTTCCTAACCAATATTAACTTACAATTACACAATTTAATTGAAAGATAATTTTCAACTAAAAATAAAAATCAAAAACAAACAAAAAATCAAACAGTTTCTTCTCTGTTTTTCTCTTTTCCTTCCCCATTATCTTACAATGATGAATTTAGCTTAATAAAATGTGCATTCCTGGTTTTGTTCAATGCACCATCTGCAAATTCATTACACAGTTATTTTGGACCTCTTTTTCACCCTTAAAATATAGATACCGTCACTCATATGGTTTCTTCAGTGTTAAAACTCCAAATAAAAGTGCATCCAACATGTACACTTTCTATGTAAATAACCTGAGGCAACAGCCTTATATCCAGCCATTTGATGGAACATCCCATTCCCTTCCCATGGCAGCAGTGGAGCCACGGCACAGGACTTTATTGTGAAGCTGTGGAGAATGTTGTGAATAGTTACATCAGAAGCACAAAATGTTTAACTTTCCTAAATTTCATGGAGCTGAGCCTTGTTCACATCTACAAATTTGTGCTGTGCTACACCCAAGAGAGTCAGAATGATTGTCTGTCTGAGGCTGAAGGATTTCCGGACTGACAAGTGGTAAATGAACAACTTTGATCTCCTGAGAATCCATAAGGGTTTAATGAGGACTTCAATGCAACTTCCACCTGTCCCAGTAGAAAACTGAGTTTCAGCTTGTGTTCTAAGTGCCTTGATCTTGTGCTATTCATCTGGCTCAGCAGAGAAAATGATCACTGGTTTCAGTGGGAGTGAGATCTAGTTTCTAATCCTGCTTGTGTTAATTATGAAATGAACTCATCAGGGAGTTTGCTGGATGTAGCATTTTTGGGCTTCAGCTGCAGCACCTCACAAGCAGCTTCCATGTTTACATCTGGTATATTAATCTGTAAACATTTCTAGATAATAATCTCTTCTCACATCTCATTAAGCTAGTGGAAATGACTGCTTTCCTACCATCCCACAGACCTGAAAAATCAGTGAACATTTAGACTATAACAGCATTTTCAGAATATTGCTGTCTCGGTTAACTTTCCTAGTAGCTTACAAGAAGTTTGTCAAACCAGAGTGAAGCAAATTAGTCATTTCCTTTAAATGATAGTGTCTGCACTTTATACTTGATCCTTCAGTAAGAGCTACCTGAGAAAATAGTTGCTTGAGAAGGAAGGAGGCTAGACAGAATTAGGAATTTCAAGTCAATTCATGGCATGAAATTTATCACCTGGACAAAGAAATTTCAATTTGGGCTCCAAAGCTGAGTATCTTATAACACTTTGGAACAAAACCCCTTTGGTACTTGAGTTGCAAAATGATGGTTTTCTTGCTACAAATAGATCATGCTTTTTATTCTTCTTTCCCAAGCTTCATTCCATCACTGAACACTAAGAAAATCTTATCCCACAAAGCTGACAGGTTTAAGAGTAGGAGAAGGGCAACAAGCTTGACCCAGAGGAAAAGGAGAACGAGGTTTTAGTTCATAGCAAGACCTGTTTATCTGTGTTAGGTGGGTCTGGCCAGACCTCAAACAAAATTTGATGGCACAGCGCAGCATCCCATAATATGGAAAGGCTTGGTGTGCGTTACAGACAAGGTTCTGTACTTATGATGTTGGAGCTGTTGACTCCCTCAAAGAAATGGAGGCCGTGCAGAGAGACCTTGACAAATTAGAGGGCTGGGTGATCACCAATGAAGTTCAAGAGGGGAAAGTGCCAGATTCTGCATATGGAACAGGGCAAGCCTGGATGTACAGACAGACTGGGAAATGGGATGCTGGAGAGCAGTGCCATGGAAGGGGACCTAGGGGTCCTGGTCAATGGCAAGTTGAACATGAGCCAGCAGTGCCCTGGCAGCCAGGAGGGCCAACCCTGTCCTGGGGGGCATCAGGCTCAGCATCGCCAGCCGGGAAAAGGAGGGGATTGTCCCGCTTTGCTCTGCACTGGGGCGGCCTCACCTGCAGTCCTGTGTGCAGTTTTGGGCAAAACAATATAAGAAAAATATTAAACTATTAAAGTGTCCTAATGAGGTCCAGAAGGATGATAAAGGGCCTTGAGGGGAAGCTGTATGAAGAGTGGCTGAGGTCACTTGGTCTGTTCAGTCTGGAGAAGAGGAGACTGAGGGGAGACCTCATTGCAGTTACAGCTTCCTTGTGAGGGGAAGAGGAGGGACAGACACTGATCTCTTCTATGTGGTGGCCAGTCACAGGACCTGAGGGAATGGCCTGAAGCTATGTCAGAGGAGATTTATGTTGGATATTAGGAAAGGTTTCTTCACCAGGAGGGTGGTTGGGCACTGGAAAAGGCTCCCCAGGGCAGTGGTCACAGCACCAGCCTGACAGAATTCAAGAACCATTTGAACAATGCTCTCAGGCACATGGTGTGACTCTTGGGGATGGTGCTGTGCAGGGCCAGGAACTGGACTCAATGGTCCTTGTGGGTCCCTTCCAACTCAACATATTCTGTGATTCTGTGATTCTGTAATATAATTATAAAAGTGTGTCAAAGGTCTCTGCATATCTGACCATGTTCAGACATAACAATAACTAGTACAATTTAACTGGAGTCTGCCAAGAGGTGTGTCTACCTCACTCCCAAATTTTGTTCAGTCTTAAGGCAGTTGAGAAAACATAAGATGAGAGTACGTATTTATGCGCACTTCCAAACCAAGTTTAATGCATGCCATTCCGAAGTACCATGAGCAAGTCTGAATGCATTTTTAAAGAAATTAAGTTCTGGAGCACCTCAGCAGAATTCAGTGCAAATCACAGCTACATTCTGCACAGAACCAAAGAATAAGTAGTCATGGAGTTTGCCCAACACTTTGAAATGGAAGCCTGGCTTTATTTTGTCCACTTTTGCTTCCTTCCCACCTGCCTATGTTTATTACATTTCAATAATTAAGTGGAGCTAGAAAACACCCCCTTTACTCTTGGAAAAATTCTAATTTATAGATTTTGTATGTGGTTTTCTTAATTCCTGTAAACAGATTTACTTAGGGAGCAGTAAACACATGAAAATTAATTTGAAACCATAATCAGTCTATGGAGTACAATTATGCTTTCCCAGACAAAACAAGCTTCAAGAAATTTCCTGCTAACCTTCTACTGATGGGACAGACTGTTGTTGAACAAAAGGATTCTTTCCAAGATCTTCATAATTTTTTTGGAACTGCTGTTGTAATTTTTCTATTGCTGTTCTATTTGTAATCTTCTATGTCAAATTTTGGAAATACAATGAATTAACTGCTCGGGAGCCTGTTTGCATTTGTGCCCTGAAAAGCATGGTATTTTCTTGAAGAGATTGTGCCAGCTGTGTTGGCATTATACTGCTGGTAATCATTTCCTGTTGTGTGCTTGCTCTTAACTACCAGAGCCTCTCCCAGGACACATTTAGAGGTGTGTTCATGTACACTGTGTTGGTTCTTTTTCACTAACCTGCCAAGAATTGTTATATAGTTATGAAGATACAATATACTTCTATGAGAAACAGAAATCCAGTCTAAGCTGTGACCTATGGTTCAGATCTAGCACAAAACCTGATGATTTTCACTACAGTCAGACTCGGGATTGATACAAGAAACCAAATCTATATGGAGTCAAGTATAGGCTTTGGGTATGAGAGAAATATAGCTCCATGTTTGCTCTCAAAGGAGAAAAGCCTGTCATGTGCAAACACTGCTCTGCTGAAGTTATGGAGGGTTTAGTTTAATTGGGACAAAATTGAACTCCAGCTCCACAAAATTGTGTCAGAATAAGTAATTTCATACCTAAGCAGGAACAAAACTCCAGTATAGTAATAAGGTTCTTTCATTCTTTTCTTGTGTAACAATCAACACATATTATTTTTTATTACAATAATTAGGACTAGCGAAATATGCTCTAGCCAAAATAAAAGCCAATTAGGCATTATTGTTATTAATACTATCTGATGATGTGATCTGCAAAAGTAATGGGTACATTCTAAATGTCTTGGATGAAAATATTGAAACTTGAAGGAATGAAGTTAGCGTCTAAATTAAAAGCTCGATTTATTTTTTTGTAGAATGCCAGGCTGTTAAACAAAGCCAAACCCAGTGGCGTGCCAATAAGTTAACAACCTACCACCATGAGAAAAACTTCAGTTGGATTTATGGTCCCTCTGTCTGAACCTTTTCTCTTTGAAGATGCCTAGCTTGAATCTGCGCCATGGGTGGCAGGAGTGTGAGAGAGGGAAAAGGCTGCAGTCACTTTCCTGGTCCCTCTTGCAAAGCAGTGGCACAACAGCACCAGTAGCCTATAGGGGCTTTCTTCATGTTAGGAAGAAGCAGACAAACTGTCTCCTCTTGTTCTAGTCACAGCATTGCTTTCTTAGTGAGTTGTTTTTTCTCAGCTTGAAATGTTACAAATAATAAAATGGAGCATTATTTTCTAATCTGAAGTTCTTTGGAAGTGAAGGTGCTGTAAAATCTCTTTCTGACTGGAAAGAATTATTTTCCCTTTTGCCGTTTTAACTATTGGAACACAAGAAAGAAGGAATCATGCACAAGGAATAAATAAAGTAAAAGATGGGGAAAAACCCTCAAGAATTTTACTGGACAAGTAAATTATAAATAAAATTAACTCCATCAAACCAAAACAGCTTTCGGTTTTGGAGTCCTTGTGACTTAATTTGGTATTTTGTCTTTCTGTTGGAAACCTCAAAAAATATAACTAGGCAATTTCTCACGATAACTGTTGGACAAAATTCCCTTTACTAGCAGAAAGGTAACACTCAAACTTTTGGACTCATTCTGTTTCACATTTTCAAGATATAGTCAACCCTCCTGCTTTTATTTCATACCACAGCAACACAGGCGCTTGAGGGAGAGATATTCTTCAGTGTACTTTTTCCCTGGAAGTCGTTCAAAACTGGTAGGAGGAAAACAGGCATCCTGCCATGAGCAAGCATTGTCCTCTTTCTGCTTTCCACATCTGGCAGAAATCCCTGCTGTCACTCCCACCCCATCCTATTTTACCTCCCCCTAGAATCTATGTGGAGGGTTGCTTTTTTATCATTATTGTAATCAGTCATATGAGCTTCTCGTTCTGCCCCCATTTCTCCTCCAAATACTTGCTTACTAGTGCGAAGTTGCCTTCTGCGTCCGTCCTTGTATACCATCCTGACAACTGCATTTATACTGTCTCATGGGGTGTCAGAAACATAATAGAGCCATGACTGTACATTGCATTGAGACCCTGAGAAAAAAATCAATAATAAAAGCATGCTTAACTAGCATATGTATCGTAATTTATAACATTCCTGGACAGTAAAATGCACTGGATGAACAAGAAATACTGTACTGAAACTATCTAAAGGGTGAAATTCTGGACTTTCTCATATTTAAAATAATTACTTTTTTTTTTTTTGCACAGCTGTTCTCTGGTATTTAGAAGTTTGTTTTAGCTAATTCAAACACAGCATAGACAGAATTGCTACGAATCTGGTTTAATTTGCACCACCTGCCTTATTTCCCTTGCCTGCACCTAACTCCTCATAAACTTCTCAAAGGCTCATGTTTGAAAGTTTGGCTCTGTGTGGTTAACTAGACAATCTCAGTTGTTTGGGATGTCCTTGAATCTGCACCCTGCCTCAGAAAGTTCAGGAAAGCTTTTGGGAACTATTTTTGTCCCCTCTTTTAGAAGAAACATATGCCAGTTGTCATAGAGCATATATGATTTTCTCTGACTCTCCATCCCAAGCTGTGGTCCTGGGAAATAGTCTATACTAGTGACAAAATGGATTAATCAGTTGAGGAATCAACAATATTGATAACAAAAATAACAACATGATCACTTTAAATTCTGATCTCCGTGCAAGCTGAAAATCTTCCTTTTTCAGAATATTCAAAGAATTAAAAAGTATCCAAATAAAACTAAAAAGGGGCATGGAAAACAATTTTCATTTGTAGGAAAAAAAATGAAATTGTTCAAACTCTCTTATCCTTATTTGGGCCAACTGGGGGAATTTTCACTGAGAAGTGAAAAAGGAAAAAATATTCCCCTTCAAGGCAGATTTTGTTTTTACTAAATAATTCCTTAAAGCTGAACTTAATTTCAGTGCAAAAGGAGACATCTACTCAGGAACACAAATTTTCCTAATGACAATTAGACTTTCTGGATTCCCATTTTTTTTAAAGCAGAGAAATTGTCTCTTTTGAAAAATAATATGGCTTGCTTCTACTTACCTCAGGACAGCCTGTTTTCTTTGTTTCATAAGGTGCTCAACTGTTTGCTAGATATTATAAATTTTTCCTTTTACTCCCCAAATATTTCTCTAATTCTGTCTTTGGTTATCAGAAAATCATAGTATCAGATCTAGCAAATATCCCTTTCAAACATTTCAGTGCCATAAGCTTAAGATTGTAGTATGTCCTAGGCATAACTCCCATGATTTCTGCCCTGATCAACACCTCCACTTATTTAGCCAAACTTCCTTAAGAGACTTTGTAGTCACTGATTTTTTTTTTTCCTATTAAGTGTAAGCTACCTATGATATAAACTTCTCTGCCTCCTTGCTTTGTCTTAACATTTCTGCTTTCATAGTTCTATCGCTTAGGAGGAAACCAAAGGTAAGTTAGTTCTATGACCTGAATCTTTTTGGATGCTGAAGCTAGCTAATAAATTCTGCTTAACTCAGATCAGGTGTATTTTTAAATCTAGAAAATGATTAAGTACATATAATTTGTGTGATCCTCTGTAGCAAGGTGATACTGGATAGAATTTACATTTATACTAAACAGTAGTACTAAGTAAGTTTCAGAATTATGACTATTGTTTTATGTATAACTAGTACAGTCAAATAGAAACAATCAATTTTATCAGAACGGAAAAATTTGTTACAATTTTTTCATCATGTTTAGACAACAGGGAGAGTTGTAAATGGTTTCATGGCTGTAGGTGAGACAATTAGATGAGTATTGTTTTAATGTTGCTGCATGTGGTAGCAGACTGGAAAATATTTAACTTCTATAATGTTTCATCAATCTTTAAATAAACTCTTGTTTCAATCAGGATATGCTTTGAACCTGACACCATGATGCACTGATGCACATGCTCCCACTTTAGTTGTGCTTAGTCAGTTAATCGAGGTCATATAGGTAACCCTTCTCTATATCTTGGCAGGTAGTGAGACTGGAAAATGAATGCGCCTTTTTGTACCACTCTTGGCTTAAAAATGTGAAATTTGTTCCTGAGGACATCACCTCTCACTGTACCCTTCAGTTTCAAGTAAACACTTTTTGTTTGGAGCTATTATGAGAACACTGCTCCTTCTGGATCTCTTGGAGAACAGCAATGCAGTTTCTGATACATGATTTTGGCTGTTTGCATCGACAGCTATCTCAAGGGAAGTAATAAAAAACTCAGAATGACAACTGTTCTATTATAAATATTATCATCTTGGGAAACAGGCTGGAGAAGTACGTAGTGAAAAAAAGTAATATTACCTAGCCTTCTATAAAAGGACTCTTCTCATCATGAGCAACCGAAATATATTAAGCCAACATAAGCTGTGACAATAATTTATATTCCCAGGTAGACAGAGTATGCAGCTAGAGGTGAGACTTAGATTTGTTTCATAAACAGAAAAGGGACAGGACAACTAAGATACATGTGTTTAATTTCCATTCTGACCTGCAGTCGGACTCAGAGCTTCTCATTTTTACCTTTCTGAATTTAAATTTGCACACCTGTTGCCAAAATTCTGTCTCCCAAAATTCCTTCCACCTTCCCACCTTCCCCAAAATCGTGCAAAAATGCTAAGCATTGGTATCATGTACAGATCACAAAACCCTGGAAATACTGTGGTTGAGGTTGGTATGTGACCTGTTACCTGACATTCTCAAATGATGGTATCATTATAGCCTTGCTGAACAGGACTTTTGTGCAAGTGCCAGAAAGAGAACCAATTCCCCCGAGTACAATAGCCATGCTTTAAAATTTAAATATTTAGACATTACATAAAAAAATATAATTTACATATATTTTTTTAATAATTTCTCCTCTTCCCTATGTTTGTGCAGTGGATAATACTGGACTTCCAAGGAGCAACATGTGTGTTGTCATGTAACTGTGCTTGTATGCACAGAAGGACATATTTTGGTCTCATAGTAAAGGTACGATAATAATTAATTCTAAGTGCATTGGGGTTGACACTTACAATATTCTTTGAGTACTTTTTTTTTCCCAAATGGATATTCTGCTTTTTTTTTTGTACTTAGTAAAAAAAACAAGCTGAAAACAGCACATCCACCTGGGAAAAATTGCTGAACCCTACTTGAACAATATTGGAAGAATATAAGACCTTCCAATCTGTAACATAAACCTGAATCACTTGAACAACCAAGCAGTTGATAGCAGTGGTGTGTTAATACTTATGGTGTGGACCAGTGCTGGACAGCACTACTTGTGGATTTCGTTAAGTGACAGAAGAATAAAAGGAAAAGAGTAGTAATAGTTTCTATTCTTGCCTCTCGAAATGCCTTTCTAACTCACTCTGTTTTGTTTTGGTTTAGTAGTTTTCTTTTCATAAATGGGATTAATTTTTATCAAAATAAATTAAAAGAAATTTTAGTAATAATAATTCTACTACCCAAGATGTAAGATAACTGGAATAATGACCTCAGCTTAATAAATTCCTGTGAGATCCCCCACTAGTACCATCTTGTCAGTAGGAATGCAGAACTAAAAAAAAAAAAAAAAAAAAAAAAAAAAAAAAAAGAGAAATGGCACATAAATTATCACAGACAAAAGGGAATGGGAAAAATTTACTCAAAGTTTAGCTGTGTTTGCCAGAAAAGAATAAGATTAAGTGTAATGGTTTTTGCAATATGTGAGGGCTATATAAAAATGTTCTGTTTGAATTAATTGGGAGTGAAGAAAAAAGGTGACCTGGAGCAGAGGAAGGAAAAGCATCTGTTTTTAATGGAAAAATGAACTTTCTATTAAAAAAAAAAAAAAAAGTCCTGCAAGATTACATTTGGAATTGTTGCCACACAGGTGTTATGGTTCAGCTACCTTGGTCTTTTCTGGCCAACATCATGGGCTGCAGCATGAGGGATGGGCCCTGTATGAAGCATACAGCTTATGCTTTGAGAGACGTAATCTAGCCAGTAAAGATGAAAGCAAAAGAAATACCAAAAATAATACATCAAGATGACACTTCCCAAAAAACAATATTCAGGTTCATTATGAGTTTTGACCCAAAATTAATATCAAAGTTTTGAGTAATACTTTTTCTGTCTCCTTCCACCTACAACGTAACACTTATATCTAAAAGGCCCTAGAAATGAGCACAGACTTGACAAACCCTTTGGATACTTTTTCAGGAAAAGCAGTGTCAATGCTTTCAAATGTCTATCAGAGACTGGAAGACTATGGATGAGGTACTCAGGAAGCTCGATACAGAGCAAGAGCATGTTCTTGGAACATCTCAAACATTCTTTACATGATGGGAAGGTCATGACCAAGAAAAAATGGCCTGGGGTCTTTCTTTAAACATTACCTAGTACAGTTGGGATGGGATGCCTGTTTCCTGGCTACTTTAAACTATTCCAGCAGTAAACCTCAGTCAACCCTGTTTGCAAGTAGAGTTGCAAGGTAAAGGCTTTGTTTTAATTGGCAGTGTTGTCCAGGATACAGAAAAGACAATGTGAATGGAACAGGAAGACGCAACAGACCCACCACAGAGAAGGTTGCAGTTGCCTTGGCGTTCACTACACTGGTTGCTGCTACTGCTGACATTCCAAATATTTCCCCCCATTTTTTTTCCCTTCTCTTTTATTTTGGAAAGAGTCCCTTTCAAATCTGAAATAGCTAATGAATAAGGACACCCACAAATATTTACTAGGGCTGATAAACAATGGAAAACTCAGTGAACGATCTCAGCTTATTTTTATGAAGATGAAAAGCTCTTCATGTTTGCCAGGTCTAGAAGCCTCAGGCCATCACCATTAAAATAGTAAAGGCATCACCAGAATAAAAGGGACTTGAAAATTGAGTCCTAGACCTTGTCTCTACAGCAAAATGCACCTTTTAAAGGCAAAAAATATTGCTTTCAAACCACATTACTCAAGTATACTTGAATTTCACAGGGTGGGCTTTTAGTACATTTATCTAACAAGCAAATATAAGCTTCTGGTAGAAGTAATTTCCAAATGGACCTTTGGCTTCTTACCTGTGAAGATGAACAGAGAAGTAATACTATCACTGTTTCTGATATAGACACAGTTTGTAGCAAAGCAGGTCTGTCCCAGCTTTGAAAAGATTTTCCAGAACCAGAGGAAATAGAAAAAAGTTTGAGATTAATTATCATGCAAGGAGAAAAGTAAGCACTACAATAGATAACCAAATAGATAACCAAACAGAAGACACAGAAGCATTTTAACTGGCATGGGGTATCTTCCTAGAGAAAAAATGCCCAGTATTACTCTCCTGAATCTGCCCGGGCCAGGGCCCTGCAGGATGAGGGGGCTGCCCATGGAGGTCTATTGAGACAAGGCAGTGACAACCAGGACGTGTCCTGCTGATGCCATGAAGATTTTTTGCCTCTGCTTTTATACGCCTGTTACACCTTTTTACAGCTTCTGTATTCTTAGTGCTTTTTGCCCACATTCTTGGACTTGTTTGTTAAGCTAAGAGACTAAACATTTCAGAAGCTTCGTAGCTAGGGATCAGTGTGTCCCAGAACCCAAGGTCCTCTCCAGAACACATTCTGTAAACGAAGATAGAACCATCCAGGGGAAGGTTCCTTGGGGAGGGGGGCTCACTTGAGCCTCTCATTGGGGAATCTTCGATAGATATGCTAATTAGTAAGACCTGTAATGTTATACCCAATCTTTTGGGGTGGATTGCAGTGGGCATTTCGGTGCATTTGACCTGGACATGTGCACCTAAGGATCCTTAAAATAAATACCAAGTTAAAATCACTTTTCCCCTTCTAACCGTGTATGACTCTTGATTTTAAGACCAGGAAAAGTCATCACTGCCACCCCAGCCAGGTGCAGGCAGCTGGGGGCACTGGGACAGCCCCATCGTTGGACATCAGGTGCCTTCCTGGGGATGGGGAGAGGCCAAGGCCTGGACAAGATTTGGACCTGGCTTGGTACGACTGAGGGGAACTAGGAACCGCCCTGCTGTGGAGTCCCTGAGGCTGATGGACCTGGGGGCTGACACAGAGTCCTGGGCTGTGGCCAGCATGGGGGCATCCCCACAACCTTGGCAGGGACATAATACACCAAGGGCATGACTCCACAGGACATGGACTTAATAATGAGAATGCTCATCCCAAGTACAACCCAAGGAAGTAGAATATTCTCCATTTTTGTATTATTTAAATAAATCCTGTGTTACTTTTCCAGAAGATAGGATTTTGCTGGTGAAAATGTGTTAGCCAAGCCAGCTAACATGGCCTTTTGGTGTTATATGATCTCACAGTCTGTGGATCTTCTCTCTAGTTTCAGTTTAAACATGGTTTCCATTCAGCCTAAATCAGGCCTTCCCTGAAACAGAAACAAAAAATAACTTCTCTTGGTATCGAGTCTGTGTGGACAGTTACCTAAGTTCAATTAAACAAATCCAAGTAAATTTTTGTGCATCTATTCCCTTATGTTTGGGCTTTAAGCTGAATTTAAGATATGCTCAGATACAGTCCCACATCAGAAAATGCTAAATTAACACATAGTATCTCCTAACACCATTTTTCCTCAGGTGTCAAGTAAAGACATTGTCTCCTTTGTTTGTGAGCTTCATTTGAACAGTCTAATGAAGGAAACCAAGCAACAGTGCTTACCATCTGCCTGCAGGAGGTCTGTCTCAGATGGGAATGGAATTTAGGGAAATAAACAGAGGAGCTTCCTCTTGACCACTTCATTGCAAGGCCAGGGCATGGTAAAGCAGAAAAGACTTTTTCCGAATGAACCCCTCTTCTACATCATGAAGAGCTCTAACTCATCATGTGAGAGAACAGTTTGTGTACATTTCTGCCCAAACTGAGAGAGAAATTACAGGTACTTAGTGAAGCAGTTGTTTATGAAGCCAAGTATGTTTGAGAGCTGGTAATCACAATTACTGTACTGTAGCAAAGGCACTGGCACTTGCCAGAAGCTGCTCTTCAATTGTCTGCTGTGCTAGCGTACTGCCAACTGGGTTAATGGGACCAGGAGCTGGAAGTCTTGAAAGATTTTTGGCCAGTCTTTTTGCAGCAACCAGTAAAGCTGGAATTGCCACTGCCTTTTGCACCATGGTAAACTGTTGTGTTACTACAAAACTTCTACTACCTGTTATATGTCTTTTTAAATGCCACAAAGGCTTCAGAATTTGTTTTGGGAGTTGTTAGGGTTTGCATTATCATTTGACACTTGAAAAATGGTGGATAGATACTGGTGAATGGTAATAGGAGGAATAGGGAATGTTGTTTAGAGGTTGAACCAGATAATCTTTTGGGGTTCTTTCCTGCCTGGGTTGTTTAATGTTTGCTTCTAAAGGAAAGCAGAAAATTCTCTGCAAAAGCCTACAAAGACCTGGGATTGATGATGCTTGAAACAGATACACAAAATAGCTCAAAAAGCCACAAACTTACTTGCTCTGTTGTTCTGGTACATACAGACCCTGAGAGAGATAGCAGGTTTTGAAAAATAGATTCTTAAAGGCTTGGAATTGAGATTTTTGTGATTCATATGGTACCTGAGTAGACAGTTTAAATACCACAGTGCAGCGTGTTTTCCCCATGGCCCAAAGACTCTGCTTAGCTGCAAGTCTAAATTTCATGCTGCTGCCCTAGGCATTTCTAGCTTGCACTGTCAAAGTGGCATGAAAGGACACCTTCATCTACTGTGCCTGGCAGCAACCAGGCTGCCCATTGCAACAGAGGCAGGCTGGAAGGCAGCAGGGCTACAGCTGTCCAGGCTTGTGCATGAGAGACCTGGGAAGTCACTATTTGAAGCCCACCTGAAACAATGTAATGATGTAAAAGGCTTCTAAAGAGTTTTCCTCCTTTCAGCATCTCAACAGTACATAATGAGTCAGCTAAACCTCTTTTTGTTTCATTTTTTGGTAAATAACCTATTACTTAGTTGTTTCTTTTGTTTATGTGGGTCTTTCAAACTACAAGATTGTATTGTTTGTAATAGTGAAAATGTGAATGTAAAACAATCAGGAAAAAAACTGTCATAGAATGTCAATGTAGTACCTGAAATTATTCATATCTCATTAAATAAAAGTGATTAGATTGCACATTAACTGCAAGGTTGAAAGAATTGTGTATGTTTAATGTCTGCGAGACTAGAAAAAAACTGAAGGGAGATCATGTAATGATGTTCACACACTTAAAACATTACTGTGGAGAAAAGTACTGTTTTTGTCTTCTTTCAAGGAAAGGAACAGAAATTATGAACTAGACCTATAGCAGGAAAGATTTCAGTTTGACACCACAAAAGCCTCTCCATTAACAGATGCAGTGAAGTGCTACAGAAGAGGCTTGTGTATCAGGTGTTAATGAACGGACTGAACATGCAGACAGGAATCAGACATGACCGATTCTCTTCTGGGTAACAGGATGGAGCAAATATCATCTCATGTTCCCTTTTAGCATCTTTTTCTACCTTTTCATGAACCTTTTTTCTTCAAACTTTCGGAGTTTAACCTTTGGGAACTGCTTAGATTTCTATTTCCCATCCTATCCCCCAAACGTGCATATCTAAAACCA
This sequence comes from Corvus brachyrhynchos, assembly GCF_000691975.1. Classification (NCBI taxonomy): domain Eukaryota; kingdom Metazoa; phylum Chordata; class Aves; order Passeriformes; family Corvidae; genus Corvus; species Corvus brachyrhynchos. Next base: position 4,636,145 of record NW_008236217.1, on the reverse strand, counting down.
CTCCCAGTCTCCAGGTCCTGGAACTTGTAGCCTATTGGTATATGGTCTGGTTCCAGAACAGCATTGCTGACTTTGTCTCCCAAACAACAAGTAAATGTCATCATTGCAGAACTCTCCAAGCATTTGTATAAACAAAAGGCTTTTGATTCCAATAATTTTTTATCTTTCCCACTATGGTTCTTCCATTATGGTGACAGGGTAAATACAGCACCAGCTGGGTCTGGTACTTTAACATCTTTTATAATCTTTTTTCATCTGAGTGTACCTAGATAATATTGTCTACAGTGTAACCTGGCATTATATACATTTCAGGGCTCCTATCAGAAGAGCTGAACCATCAGTAGTAACGATATTTTTTTTTTTTACAAGGGCATGTATTGGTAGGACAAGGGGAATGGCCTTAACCTGAAGGAGGATAGATTTAGTTTAGATATTAGGAAGAAACTCTTTACTGTGAGGGTATGAAGACATTGCCACAAGCTGCCTGGAGAAGCTGGGGGTACCCCATCCCTGAGAGTGTTCAAGGCCGGGTTGGATGGCACTTTAAGCAACCTGGTCTAGTGAAAAGCATCCCTGTCTGTGGCAGAGGGATTGGAGACAGATGATTTTTAAGGTCCCCTTCCAGTACAAACCATTCTATGATCCTATGATGGGAAAATTTCAGGGAAGACTAAGTTCTTAATTCATCCCAACGGCTGTTATAATTAGGGTCATTTTACTTGAGTTGTAGTTGTCTTATCTGGTCAGACAAAATATTGCATTCTGTGTCCCCACCCCACCCCAAAAAACCAAACCAAACCCCAAACTAAACCAACCAAACAAAAAATCCCTAAACCACAAGCCTTCCCTGCCTCCCCCCGCCAAAACCCCAACAAAAAACTAAACCCTAAATTAAACAAACAAAAAACCATCCCACTTCCCCTCTACCCCAAAAAGCCACACTTGAATACATTCAGGATAAAATGGGAATGTCTCGTCTTTATTTTCCCTTCCTTTGCCCAATCTTAACTTCTCAGAGGGTAGTTTAATTTGTGTTTTTGGAACTTGTCCACATCAGTGAATTTTCCTGGGAAAATTTCATCCAAGATTAAAGCAAATGTACCAGCACTGTGACTTTAAACTAAATAGGTCTGTCTCTTCTAGCCAACTTGACTTTGATTGTGAGGCAGCTAGAGGCAGAGTTCCCCTTGGTTTGGGAACAGTGGCATCTCCATTACAGCCATTTCTCTTATCCCAAATATTATTGTGAATTAATCAGGTGCATTCATTTCAGTCCTCATCATCATCCCCAAGTCTGCCGTCCACAGAGTATCTACATGTACATATTGGAATTTATGAGCTGTTAAAGAAACATATGAAGATGAAGGATTCAGGAAAGTTTTTATGCCTTCAGATGACATAAACCTACTCCACTTTTAAAATTGGTGGGTTTTGCCACCATTTTTTATGTGGTTCATAAGAATTTGCACCCTCCTCCTCACCTTCTAATCTGAAGCCTGGATGACTCTTTATATGACAAATCTTGCTTCTGCTGTGGTCTTTTGAAAAATGGCATGTTGGTATTTTCCCCCTCTGGTATAATGAAAGAAGTGCCATCAATATATTAGCTTTAAACCAGACCACCAGATACTATAGGTGCTGAACTTCTAACACTTTAATTAATAGCTCACTTGAACAGACGCTTAAAATTTCTGCTCCCAGTGACTACTTGGGTACTGCCAGCCACTTTTTTTCCATCATCATGAGCTGCTTATCTACTTCTGGTATTGTCATAAATCATAACTAAATACTCCTCTTCCTCCTTGCCTTTTCTTCTCCTTATTTGCCTCTAACTTGTGCTTCCTCAAAATTTACTACCCATTTCCTCTCATCTTACCCACCTTCTGTTTTCAGCAAGACTGGAAGTTTTGTAGTGCTAAAAGACAGGCTACTAATTCAGCATTCCTTGCATGCCCAAGTGATTTGCACATTAGCAGACATGGAAGAGAGCTTTGGAAGAAATGCAAGCCTGTGGAAAACAATAAGTGTTTTGCTGTTGATTTTGATAAAGTCAAAAATTAGTGTTGTTTATCCAAAACATGTTTACTTCCCTCTTATTTATGTAAGTGGTATCTCTTCTTAGGGATGGATAATCTTAGATTAACTATGTTGGTGTCTGAATGTTCTTTTTATCACTATACACTGAAAAGGGCATAAGTTAGGTCCCTCTCTCTCTTCCTTTCAGATTTTCCTTTTCTGGCTTCACGTGATAGATTTTCAGCACAATACATTCCAATCTTTTACTAGAATTATATTATTTCATTTCATTTTGCTGAATAGTTCTGGTCCCACTGCAAAAGACGTCAGGGTTTTTGACTGTTATTTTTTATGACTTCAAAGACAAACGAAGTCTTGGGGTTCAAGGGTAGAGCAAATGTACCTTTCTTCCAAAACTTACATGCAAGATATTGCTCTTCATATACAGCCTAGAGATTCCAGTTTTAAATACAGGCTCTGCTTTACACAACATCACTTATTTGATGAATTCAGCATGTACCTGTCTGTAAAATCTGTTCCTTGACATTTTTACACAAAAAATGAGTGAATTAACAGAAAGCCACAAAATGATAGTGGAAAGATCATCTGATGGGTAAGGTCTGGGTATGTTCTTTTCCTTCTTTCCTCTCTAATTTCTGTGGTGGTTTGTATTATTCGGAAGCCATCTCTGTAAATACATCAGTTACAGGAAACTGTGGGTAGAGGTGATGTGAACATGGGTCCCAGTGGTTCACATTGCAGAGACAAACATATACATGTCCAGTGTTATATTATTAGGTTTTTTAGATCAGGTTAAATACTTTTCCTCCTCTTCTGCATTTTTATGATCTCGTCTTTGACATGACTTGAGGTGCACTGCATGGTCTGTACATGGCTTTGTTTATTACTTTATTACTGGCTCACAGCCACCTTTGTTTTGTTTCAAGGTAGCATTGAAATAGAAATGATGAGACAAGCAGGACTAAGAAACACCTTGCTCCCTCCCAACACCCCTGTGTCATAATAAGAAACAATTGCAGTACTCTTGATGCCATAATGATTTTTTGCCTCTGCTTTTATACCCCTGTTATACCTTTTTTACTACTTCTGTATTCTTAGTGCTTTTTGCCTACATTCTTGGACTTGTTTGTCAAGCTGAGAGACTAAACATTTTAGAAGCTTTGTAGTTAGAGATCAGTGTGCCCCAGACACCAAGGTCCTCTCCAGAACACATTCTGTAAACCAAGGTAGAACCATCCAGGGGAAGGCTCCTTGGGGAGGGGGGGCTCATTTGAGCCTCTCATTGGGGAATCTTTGATAGATATGCTAATTAGGAAAACCTATAATGTTATACCTGATCTTTTGTAGGTGGGCATTGCAGTGTGCATTTTGGTGCATTTGACCTGGACATGTGCACCTAAGGATCCTTAAAATAAATACCAAGTTAAAATCCCTTTTCCCTTTCTAACCATGTATGACTCTTGATTTTAAGACCAGGAAAAGGCATCACTCTCAGGACATTTGGCTAGGTTGTTAGTAAGAGAAGATTTTATAATATGGACTACAGTGTCCTACTGCAATATTTTTCCTGTAGAAACTTTAAACCACTTCCTATGTTTAAGCACATTTTTATGAAAGAAGAAGATTGAGATATGAAGTCCAAGGCTGAAGAACAAATCAACTGAAGTAGCAAGACAGGAACAGTGAGAACGGGCCACATATTCCCTAACACAGAAGGAACTGTTCTTATGAACAGCTTCAGAACTGGTTTATTTAATTTGGTGGTGTTGGTTTAAGCTCTTGCCTGTTATGGATGTGAATCTCTCTGATTCTTGACATAACCTTATATATTTATTTTTAATATTAAAAACTGAGAAGTGTACATTTGTATCTGAATATCAATTCCATGTAGTCAAAGATTAATAACTATTCTAATAAATATAGAATATTTTAAATTATTTTGATACTTTAACAGACAATTAGTTGTTAAAAAAAATAAAGAATGATGTTTGCAATCTGTCTTGGATTTTCATCAACAAACTACTTCTCTCCATTCACATCTCTTGCACATTACAAAATAAGCCTTTAAGTGCTTTTTGTCACTGAGGAATGTGACCAGAACGCTCCACTTCAGCAGCATCCAAGTGATTGTGGAATAAAGAGGCTTTTATTTCAGAACAACATTTCTAATGGAAATTATTCCAGAAGAGGTTATTGTACAGTATCTGTTTGATTCACTTTTGTCATAGAAACTCTAGACTGATTTAGTTAAATCAACATTCAGACTTTATGTTGGCCAAATCCGAGACTTCTATTCTCAAAATGTAATGTACTCTGAAAACAAAAAAATTAAAAATAGACCAACTAGATTAGATTGGCCAGAAGATTTTAGTATTTGTATTTTTCACCTTTAATTTATTTTAACAGATTGCCTATTTGTAATGAAGACATCAATTAGCCAGTTCTGAAAATATTTTTAAATTTAAGACTAAATACAAAAGCAGAAATGTATAGCTACCCATTTGCATGCTTGGTAGCTAGTTCTGCTTTTGCCTGGCTGATTCAGGAATCCTGTGGGACAACCTTCTTTAAAAAACTTGATCTGTGACTTCTCTTCCTTAGTGACTATGTTAGCTCCAGAGGTGTGCTTAGGAGAATAAACAACTCAGCTTTTCCAGACCTCAGAATCTGACTTACTCTGTGCTTTGGGCAAATGGTTATGCAGGCGTTTATTTTATTAGACCTTGTTTATCTATTATTAACTGTTAGCTATAGACGAGCACAGGACTGTGGTTTTGGTCTGTTGCTTTGTTGTATTTTAATATAAACAGCCCTTTGAACATCATGCTTTGCCTTCCGTGGGCTGGGGATACAGAGGAAAATTAAACAAAACAAAAAATCAAAACAAAGAAACCACACCAATGAACAAATAAATAATGAAATGCGTGACGTTTTCTGTATGGAACCAGCTGCAGTCAAGTTCATTAATTAAATCATCCAACACGAAATTTAATGGATAGTAAAAATTAAGCTAGTGGTAGTTTCTTGCATTATTTTGCTTCTTTTACTTTAAGCATTTAAACATTCTCAGGCTCTCTTTGTTTAAGACTAATGGATTTTTGCATATAACATTCCAAATGACATGAAGCTGACTTTGGATAACAAGCCTGGATCAGCCCATGATCCAGACATCCCTCCTAAATCTGACTCTAAGGAGAATAAAGACTTCTGCTGGGCTGTTGCGGTTTGACGCTGGTTAGGTGCCAGCACCACAAAACCTATGTCATGATGGGCCTTCATCTACCAGAGCACAAGCACAGGCATTTAACAGGGTCAAGAATGTCAAGCACCTTACTGGAGCAAAGTTTGTGTCAAATTAAGTATTACTGTCCCTCAGGTATCTCCATAGTACCTGCCACTGAGAGTTAAATACCAGTGGCAATGACAACCTGTCCTGGAGGTTTGCTCAGAAGCAGTGGGTGTGTAAGATTTCAACATCACTTGCCAACCAAAATGTGATGGAAAAAAGTGTCCACTTGCATGGTTAAGAGAAGGGGAGAATCTAAACCAGCCTGGAAAAAGAGCAAACAAAAAATAACATTAATCTGGATGAACTGGGGGTTGTTACAGGCAAGTTGTGCTTACCAGACGCCTGAACGGCTGAAGACAGTGGGAAGTTTGGATTTGGTGGGCAGATGATTCAGGTTGAAAGCTATAGGTTTTTTATCCCTTATCCCTAAGAATTTTTCCTTAAACCAATAGTAGCTACTCATGTTTGGAGTCATTTGACACATGCAAGGGGTACTGTTTTGTGAGAGAACATCATGTTACACGCAGACCTGTGAGAAGCAAGAATCCCCTAAGCTTCAAAGAAAAAAAAAAGCTGAGCTTTTCAGACCAGTGACACAGACACAAAAGTGTTAGATTCTTCAGAAGAGTTTCACATAAGTATACAATTCTTCAGATGAATACCCAATCCTGTATTCTCATCTGTGTGGGAGTTTTGACAGCCATCTTTCCTAATTTTCTCTGGGATCTGATATTTGCTCTTGCATTGAAGAAGACAGAAATTCTGGAGGAGTTATTGCTGGACCTCAGAGGTCCATGAAGATAGACACCAGCTGCTGGGCTTCAATGGCCTGTGCCTGAGGAACACGTTTTCCCTTTTAGTTTCTGTCCCTCTAGGAGATTCTCCCAGTGTCTCTGCACCCCTTTTGAGCCTCTGTGTGGCCTCTCAGGGGAGTCTTTGCAGTGTGCACACACGTACACACACACACACACACACACACAAAATATAGCAGGGATAGGTCAGCCTCACCTTGGCCAGACTCATAGTCTGTGCAGGGAGAGGCTTAAACACGCCCTCCAGCACATGCAGGGTCTTGCAGGCCTGAGCATGCTAATCAGGTTACTATTCCAGTAGGGGTGCTTGGCAAACTGTCTGCAGCCTTTCTGCAAGAAGAAGGGAGAACACCATGATAAAAGGAGCTCTTAATTTTTTTGGTAACATTACCACTTTTTGCCCTCCTACCAGACCAGTTCCTCAGTGCCCACAGGGACTGAATTCAAATGCCTGTGGACAGATGTTTCAGTGTCCAGCTGGGTATGAGTTCAGTGGACTTGTAGGAACTTCCCCCATTATGCAATGGATCCCTTCAGGCAGGCACTTTGAACATTGTCTGCCCTTCTTTCAAAGGGTCACTGCATGGTGACACTGTTGTGAAGTCCCTCTAGCCACCTCCAACCTGCAGAGAAGATAGCTGTTCTTTTAATCTTCCTCAAATTCTGCCTGTAGCTGGTGATATTCATGTAATTTAGGGAGTCAGGTTCAGTTATGTTTCCTTTGTAACAGTGTGTGGAAAGAGGGAACCCATGCTAAAACATTTCCAATTTTTAGTGGTTTTACATTTGAATTATTAGTGCAGAGGTTTACAAAAGAGCAGTTAGCCTGTCAGTTCGATTTGTGCCCTTATTCTTTCTGAGTCTTTAGACTGTTTCTTTTACTCTCTGTATTTTTCTTCTTAATGGTTTCTTCATATTGTTTTATTATCACGTTGGCTCAAAGGTAATTTTTCCTGGCAACACAACCTTTTATTTGAGGGATTATACTATTGTTGTCTTTTGAAAGGATTTTCCATTCTGCCTGGTGATTCCAATGTCTTTTTTTTTTTTTTTTTTTTTTTTGTTTCATCATGCAAAGATCATTCTGTTGTAGCTAACTTTCCAGATTGTTATACTGAAAAAAAAATTTAAATATGCATATATATGTATATATGTGTTCATATCATAAGATACACATACAGATGTGTATGCAAAACACATACATGTAACACACACACACACACATATATGTGAAAACCACAGACAACCAGGCTAGGGAAGTATCAAGGGAAAGGTGACCTACAGCTGATTTTGTACAGGCCATAAAAATTACTGCCTCTGGTCCATTATTCCGCAGTTGTGTTGATAGGATGGCTGTAAATACTCTGTGCCTTGTTTCAGTCAGGGACTAGCAAAGAACAGCTGTGTACATCTTCTAAACCAGAACACTTCATTTTCCCTGAAAAGGTCACTCCTTGTTGAGACAGCTCAGGGTAAGAGAAAGATGAAGCAGTAACCTCCAGCTGGGAATATGTGGTATGAGAAGCGCTGAAGGAGGAGTGGGGTGAGTGGAGCGAACTGACAGCTGTGAGTGGGATAAGTTGACCCATGTAGTTATACAGGTGTAGTCAGATGTGGAAGGATGCCCATCACCAAATTATCCTATCTGCAGTACTGGGCAGAGAAGATACATGGGATGACTAGAGACCACTGCAAAAGTGTGAGACAAAGCTGACTCTTCATCCCGTTTCATGAGAAAGGGGTAAGCGCTAATTTTTTCAAGTCCTAAAAAAGATTACAATTTAAATACTTTAATAGGAGCTTCGATTTTCCCTGGAGTCTGAGCCACCCGGCTCCCATTGAAAACCCTAGCCAAGACTAAATGGATTTTTTTTGCCAGACTGAGAACTCAGACACTGAAAAGACAGTTGGAAGAAATCCTAATAACTTTGGGGTGGGGCAGAGGAGGGGAATGTGTTTTTATGTTGGAAATCACTATTTAGTACCTTTTTGAAAAACAAACCATATCTACACTACTCACCCAAACCAACATAAATCTAGTCAATGATTCATGCTCATCCACCTTGTACTCAATCATGAGTGGCTTTTCTACACCCAAAAGGCAGAAAGGTGTTTATGAGGATAGCTTTCAAATTCCAGCAGGTCTTTTACCTCTCACTTTCTGAGTCACTTCAGAAATACTTGAATGCAGTTGTAAGCAGAGTTACAAGAATAATACTCCTCATTTATACACTGACTTATCTTGAAACATTGAACATACTAATAAAGTCTTTATGACTTCTCATGTATTAGCTTATTCATAAGTGGGAAGAATCAGGGCCTAAGAGTAAGGGAAGGCATAACTCGTGTCCCTCCACTTTTAATGTCTCTGTAACTGTTTTCTTTCACAGGTAAATTATGAAAAAAACCCCAAAATACATCCATGACTGCTGACTGAAAGCAATTCTGGTTACATAAATGAGTCTATAGTATGTACAGAATGAAATTATTATGAGTGCAATGGCTTTTATGGTAGATTTGAAGGCAGAAGCAATGACTCCACACCTGACTAGCTCTTCAAAACTCTGCCAGTGCACTGGAGAAGAGCACATCAGGCTCAGGTTGCCTGGGATTTTTTCCTGTCTGGACTACTGAATTTTCATTTTGTGCTATTGCATCTTGGTGTACATTGGTTTCCCACGTTGTAAAAAAGGGTGAAGATAGGTGTCTCTCTTTTTAAAGACGCTCAGGATGCACTGCTGGAAAGCATCCTTTAAGAATGAGGCATTATTTCTGAGTTCCAGTCATGTGATGGTAATTGCAGGACTGGGATTACAGATTCTTTATTGGGTATTTAAATACCCATAAAAGCCTGAACTGGTCCTGACTGCTCCTGCCCTTATCTGCAAATAGATTCTGACTGTATTTGCAAGGGTTAGTATTGCCTGTGTGGGATTGGACCCACTTTCAGCAAGGCCAGACACTATCCACAAAATAACTGATTATTAACCATCTGTATGCTGACTTGCTGTCTTGTGATATATTATTAGAGGTTGGTGCTTAAGGGAGGGATGCAGTGTACAAACAACACTTAACCAGCATTTCTGATATTGCCCTGTATATCCCACAGGGCCAACATGAATAATTTCATCACAGGTCACAGCTTTTTTTGTATTACTTATAGCATTGGGGCACGAACTCTGTGATTGCAGTAAAATTGTTGCTATCAGCCTTCAAAACCAGTGAGTTCATTTGCCTTATTGCTTGCAAATAAAATCTTATTAATATGAATTTAAAAGATGAGAAGTTGGGAACATTGATCATATCCCACTGCCTAGATTATTTCATCTCGACTTAGAAAAGCTGGGAACTATTCCAAGCAGGCCCAGTATCTTGTGTGATTCCAAGCCCTTCACTCAGGTTTCAGAGATATGGAAGCACCTAACACCCACTGGAATCCAGCAGAGAATGAGCTGTCTAATCCAGTTTGAAAATCTGGGCTTTGTTTCTGTGGTGCAATTCCTTTTCTGCAAAGTGAGGGTTGCAGATCATTCATGTTTCATATAGTTTGGGAAGGGTTGAGGTATGAAACCTAGCCGTGCAGGAATCCTCTGGGAATAGAAATTAGATGCAATGAGTAGAAATCCAAAAGTTATTAACTTAATTGGAAAAAATATGTTCACCAGTATATGCTTGTAAATTGTGAAGGTCATTGTCAGTATACGCTGGTAAATGTGAGGGTGACTGTCTCCAGGGTGAGGAGCACTCATGTGAGGAGACAGAGATTCCATGTTTCCCCAAGCATGGCTTTTTTCTGCAAGTGCTTCTGCCTGTGAGGGAGTGGGAGATGCCGCAGGTCCTGTGTTGCTGGAGGACAAGTCAGGGTCAATCGGATCCAAATCTTGGCCAGATATGGCTCACAAGCATTCTTTCCCCTGACATTATCATGTGTTTTTCTTTACCAGTTGTATATTAGATATCAACTGTCTTTTTTTGCTGTTCTCATTTTATGGGCAGTGAAAGATATGGCTCCCCTCCATTTTTGATTCCACAAAACTGTAACCAAAATCAAGGACAAGTATGTCTTCCGCTCTAGTATGATGTATTGTGTATCATATCATTATCTTTTGGGTTTTGCTAGCTAGGAAAATAATAATAATACTTAGCACTGACATAGCAATTACCTCTCAGAGCCCTTTGTAACCATTGCCTAGTTTGGTGGTTCCCAAACCGTAGTGCATGCCCTGGGTGTGGTCTGTAGAGAGCTGTTGCCTCACGCTGGTGAACTCCCATGTTTACCACTGGTGCACTGCTCTAAAGACAGCTACAAATCCGTTCAGTTCGGTGATGTAGAGCAAGAGACAGGAGCCTTGGTACATGAAACCAGCTGGAGCCACCTGCCAAATTGCAGGAAGTTGGAAACTTGACACCTGGACCTGGGACGGTTCGTGCTTATACACAGGATAAAGCCAAACTGGTTCTCACAGGGACAAGTGTTCCAGTGGCTTCAGGGACGTTGTGTGACCAGCAAAGTGAGGAGAAATGTTCTCTAAGACAGCATGCAGGAGGGCTTTCACTACTGATTCTGTCTTCAGAAGAAACTGGGATATGAATAAATGTATTTAATCTAGAAAATAATTTCATGCAAATGCAACCTTTTTTTGCATGAGATTATCAGTAATCAATTTTTAAAGGGCTTACAGCTGTAAAAATTACTGTTTAGATTTCTGCATATCCATCTGGAACACAGACTCCAAACTGGGCCTTCATAACATCAGTCTATACAAACAACCAGAACGCAGTTCCTCGTAGTCACCCCCACCTAAACATCTCAGTATTTTATCAAAGTAGAAGAGCTTCAACAGCCTGGGATAAAAGCTCTCTACTAGCACATCACAAACCTAAGTTAAAAAAATACTTTGATCACAGAACACAGAAAGATGAACCGGAGTCTCCTTTACTTCAGCTATATAAAGAAGGAAGGGGGAGCACAGCTATTCTGTTCCTCAGCTGTCCTACATCTTGTATCTTTGGCTTTCACTAAGTGTGCCCAGAAACAAAATCATTTTGGATCCAGAGGAAATAAACAATGTATGGGGATAATATTTGTCTTTTGATCTTCCCAAGTAGCTAAAAAGCCCCAAAGAAACAAAGAAAACATTATCCCCAAATATATTTAATTTTTTATTTGGCTGCACCAAAGTTCTGTAGATCATGTAACTACATCTAGGTAGCAGAAGCCATCATTTAGGGTTGGTGACATTTTGATTTCTATCAAATGTGCTTTCTGCTCTTCAGAAGGAACGCACAGAGTTGATCAAACAGGCAAGGATGAGCACAACCTATGAACCTTGATTATCTGTGCTGAGAAATCGTTCAAACAGTTCCTGGGATGTAACTAGGCACCATCAGGAGCACACACAGGCCAGAAACCATTAGCAATACTCAGGCTGGATGTGGCCAGCCTGTTTCAGGTAGTATAGGAGTGGCTAGTGTAACCTACTTGCTCTGAGGGCCAAAGAATGAACCCTGTTTTTAAATTTTTAATACACATGTAACCACAAAGGTTTTGCGAGTCCAGGGAAGAGGAAGATCCTCAAATCTCTGTCATCTAGATGTGTCAAAACATCTCAAACCAGGCTGTGTCAAACCAGGCAGTGCTTTGGACAAAAAGGCTGAGTTATGCCTCCAAGTTCTGTAAACACAAAGCTAATCAAGAAATTGAAACCGGTAGAGTAAAAAAGTGTACGATAATTAAAACTTCAGCTGTGAATTCTAACATATCTTAGGAAGGGATGTACTCAGGAAAACTGTTATGCATGTGTCCTTGAAATTCATTCTTTTCCACATAGTTCTTGATGGTTTTCAGCAACTGAGTGCTGCATGGTACAGGTATGATCCAGGGATTAAAAGAAACATTGTGTCAAATTTGTATTGTTCCAGAGAAAGAAATCCCAAACCTTTTCTAGTCTCGAGGATGCAAAATTTTTGCAGAGTTCATCTTTTTGTGGTAAGTCACTGAGGGCCCTGTGAAACTTGATCATCTTTTTGTAGTCCTGAATATTTTCTGCAGGCATCTGCTCTCAAATTAAAGCTCTGAGATGTAACTTCTCAGAGCTTTGCCATATAACAGGCACATTCCCCTTGGCACATATGAACATACACATTTGCATTGTTCTTGTGCTCAACTGTATTGTTTTAGCTTGCAATAAGAAGTAATCTTTCAATAGTCTTGTTTTATATCTTCAAGCTGAAAAGAATATTGCAACATTAAAGTACAAAATTAAACTGGAATTCTCAAGAGAAAAAGGCTGTTTTGTGGGGTTATTAATCCTTCCTGTTTCCACTCCGTCCAAAAATACCACAATTTCAGTTTTGGTCACAGCATTTCAGCACTTCTTTCTCAGCCAAAATCACAAAGTATTCAAAGGCAAGTAAAGGAAATAACCATGTGTGATCTCAAACTTGCATTCACCCTTCCCCTCTACCCCTGCTTCAGCTTTTTATACTGAAACTACCCGTCCCATCCCCTTTTTATTTGACAAAAGAATAATTTTTTAGTTGCAAATTAAATTTGATCTAGTAGTTCTAAACTTTTATGCTTTTGAGGAGAGAAGATATTGAAAACTGTAATTATTTTTATGAAATAAAATAAAGCCTATCTTTAATGCATAAAAAAGCATTCTGTAAAACAAAAATTTAAGTGAAATATTTTGATAGCTAATATTTAAGTTCATTCCAGAAAATGTGCATATATATGATCAGCTCAAATCAGAAATACCTTTCAACATATTCCTACAGTAGAAAGTCATTCAGTAGAGACATTTTCAGAAATCATTTTTAAGTGATGTGAGATTGTAGTGGCTAAGAGCTGTAGATGGGCATGAAGAAAGGTGTAAATGCAAGGCCAGGATGTGCAGTTGGATGATTCTTTTTCTCTTCAGTTGGACTTTAGCTTGTAGCAATTAAAAACCTTCCAACTTTAAACTATCTAATTAAAGCCTTTCAGCCTTGCAGTCTGGTACTTTTAAGTGGTGTTATTAGGGGCTCAGCGGCTTCCAGGAATGCACTTTACAATACCACGCTGACAAACTTACTCTAGCTGTCTATTGCTCTTGGTAGGTGTGAGATGACTTTTTGTAAAATCTGTTAATTGTTTGCTCTGGTTTAGAAAAAAGTCTTTTAGAAATAAAAAGGGTGATGTAGAGCTAAAGGCAAATGTTTTTTTTCTTCATAAGGCAAAACTTTGTCTTATTTTATGGTCATTTATGAGAGGGGATATTAGCACCTGCTGCTGTAAAAACAGAAATGGAGAAGAGGAGAGGAGAGGATATAACTATGCAATTTAAAGTGGAACAAGGCAAACCAAACTGGGATTCCATGTAAGTCAAATAAGGAGCAGAAACTCAAATGTTCTACTTGCAGAAGAAGGAGGGGATGGCAATAGAAGTGGGAGTCATCTGGCACCTGCGTTGTCTATCTGTTCTCTTTGTAAGTTGTTGTCCCTGGGGACAGCTTAGCAAAGCAGGAAGAGGCTGTTTGGTCCCCTTCTGTTTCCCCAGAATAAACACTGTTTTCTTTATTAAGAAAAAGTTTCTCATAAGAGTGAAAGGTCTTAAAGGGGTGGGTGTGGGTTATAAACTTATTGCACAGCTGGGTGACCTGCAGTCTGACACTAATCAGGCTTGGAGTCTGATGGACATTGCACTTTCTGATCAGGTTAAGGTCATGAGTCGTCTCCAAGACAGAAGTGCTCTGTGTCTCTCTGACTGCTGGCATTTGTTAACTTCCTTGTTGTTAGGTATAAGACCAAGCCTAAACTCCCAAACCTGATATTTTTCTGACCACTTCCAGAGACAAAAGACAGTAAAAGGATCGTGCTTTGCAAAACTTTAAAGCAGCAGCAGCAGGAGAATGAGAATCCAAAAATACTAAATTGAAGGGAGAGTAATAAAGGTTTTCCCAGTTTAAAAACAGCTGCAGGTGATATACCCATGTGGCATAATGTTGAGGCGTGACCCCAGGGACCAAAAGCAGCATGGGCAAGTTAGTAGCGCTACTGTGGACATACATGTTACTCATTGATTTTAATTACATGGCAACACATTTGTGTGCCTCACATGCAAGTGAAGGAGATTAAATCCCATAGATACATGTAAAGCTACCTTTTTCCTGGCTTCCTAGAATTCAACTTTGCAAGCTAAGTCATAAACTTTTAGCAATATTTTTTTAAAAATTGAGTACATTTTGTATCAGATGTCACAGCATAGGTTTGTGTGTGTACTATTTCTCCAAACAACAAGCATATATCACTTCTCATCTGCTAAAACAATCTTTCGGGAGTAACCAAACATGACATACCTGAACGTAAATGTACATTGAAATTATTTGGGTGCATGTCCATTCACATTAATTCAAAGTATTTGGAACAGCTCAGATCTATCCAAGTCCAGACCAGATTTTTAAGCAAATATTTAAGTGGTGAATTTTAGTTCCTGGATGGGGTAAAAATTAAGAGATTTCCTGACAAATCCTCTGGTGTGTTCTGGGGTTTCTGTGCTGATGGATTTCAGTTTTTAAATGGATGATCAATTGTTAAGGTTAGACTCCACAAAGTACTAGGTTCAGGAGGCTTCACCTAACGCAAGGTATGTATTTGGCACTCTGTTTTCATTTATGCTACGAACATATTGCTAGAGGCATGTCTCAAGATCAACATTATAGCTATGATATGCTGTTCAAGCAGCATAGGAAATACTGTCATCCTGTCAGTCCATCCAACCCTTTATTTTCCTTTCATCTCCTTTGCAGCTGTCTATGATTCACAGGAATGGATTATCTCTGCTGTAAGAAATGCATCATTGGTCCTTTGGATTAATCAGTCAATGATATCTCCTGTTCCCAAAGTATAGCAAACTCAGCGGTCTTTGGAAGTTCTTAGAGAACCTGTGCTCTTATTCCATTGGTTTTAAAGTTCTCTGTAACTGAGAGGAATATGTTTTGGGGTGTAATGTCTTATAAGAACACTGATGAGATGGAAGCCATAAAAATTGACTTCTAAATTGTCAAAAATCACAAAAATCCTAGGCAAGTTCATGAAAACACTAGTAAGTGCTCATGAAAATACACCTTTCATAAGTAGAACATTGACCTGTGTATCAATGTAGTTTTGTTTGAATACTGGCAGTTTAAAAATTCCTCTATGCAAGTTTAGTTCATTTTAATGATGAAAACATACTGTACAAATATAATTAGGACAGATTACAGGAAAAACTCAGAAAGTGACTAATGTTTATGTCTGCAAAAGGTTAGAAAAAAACTGCAAGCTCACTTTTGTTTCCAAAGAATGTACATGACTTATTGTGGTGTATTTAAACAAATGAGCTGCATTATTTGTGGTTTCATCAGAGATGATGTTATTGTTCATTCTTGTCTGGAAGATCTAACAGTTTGAGCACAAATACTATTACTATTCATCCCTACAGTTATTTTTTCACAGGTAGGTATGGAGTTAGTTTCTGAGGGACCTCAGAAGTCAGCTTCAGATTGATTGCTCACTCTGTATGAGATTGTGCAAGACATGTGCTAGTCACGTACCAATTATATGCTCAATAGCTTGTGTCATGGCTGGCTTTATTCCCTTCTCTGCAAGCCCATCCAAGAAAAAAAAATCCACGTTAATTAATTTATGTGAAAAGTAAAAGAGAATACAAGAAAGTGGGTAAGAATCTGTAGCAGAACTATTTGAAAAAAGGGGATGTCATATGGAGAAAAAAAGTGGAAATAAAAGGTTATTTCCATTTTACAGAGACTGAAATCCAGGCATTTCTTATTACATCTTCTATAACAAAATACAAATGTTTAAGCAATATAAATGTAATTTTTAAAAAATTTTCCTCACTTTATTTCAGTTTTCTAAGTGTATGAAAGTGTTGGCCAATTTTCCCTTAGTATGCAGACACACTGTTTACATATTTACATTTTAGATGCTTACACATTTTCATTTTTCCTTCTGCTATTTGCAACCATTGAAATAAGACAAAACTGTCCAAAGAATAATGACAGCCTTAAAATACTCACTGTATGCAGGTGAGGACTTTTTTTTTTAGCATTTTGCTTTGGTCAAGTGACTTCTTAGTTATGTTTTTGTAAAAATAAATGTTGAAACTTCAAGAACAAGACATATTTACCTGTGTTTTAACCAACCTTGTAATGACCAGAATCAGACACGTTATTCTTAGAACTGTGCCAAGTACAGGAATTCCTTGAACAGAAACAATAAGCTCCTTATTTCGGCTCAATACATTCTTATTCATGCAGTTATAGAACTTGCCATTCTTTGCCTTTAGTCTTGCAGTGTGATCTGTTCACCACCATGGCTTGCAACTGGTCAAAATCAGGGCTTTATGAGACATTTGACATATACTTAAATTCTGAGATGGATATTTTCGCTCTTAAATGTACGATTTTATAGGTGATATATTTAAAATATTTTATGGTTTCTTTGTGTGCAGGTTATAGAAAATTTCTCTGTCTTATCAACATTCCCATTCACATTTTGTCACCTGAAAGTTTGTCGGAAATGACTTTGCACGCTTCCGCAGAAAAGCAATACAACTGGAAAACAATTTAGCATTAGATCATCATCTCTGGATATCCCTCTGAAACCTACCCACTCAGAGATGACTTCCTGCAAACAATTACATTTCAGTTACTGCTCAATTAACTAGCTTTTAACTAGTTTTCTATTATGGTTTTCTTGTTTTGTTGCTGTTGTACATTTGTTAGTTGTGTTTTTTGTTTGGTTTTATAAAGTGGAACCCATTAGCAACATTTCACGGAAGTTTGGCAATATTGTATGAATTCTTGCATTTTAATCAATCAAAATATTATTACAGTTAAAATGCAAAGTCTTTTGTTAAAACACAATTTCCTGTAAAGGCCATCTTAATTGACTTCTATTACACCACTTTCTCCTAATCTTTATTAATGAGGTCCTTCATCAGTTGTTTAGATAACCAGACTAATGTTTAGGAATGCAAGGATTATAACTGGTTCATTCTATTTATCTTTTATGAATATTGGCATGACATTAGGATTCTTCTGTTCTATTGGAACTTCCCTACTCTTTCCAAACTTACTGGAAAATTATATTCGCAATTTAAACAGACTCTCAACAAGCTCTTTTAAGATCTTGGATGCAAGTTAACCTTTATTCACTGGTTGAAATGTCAAGTTTTAGTAGTTTTTGTTTAGTATCTTCTGTCAAAGTGGAAAATATTTCATCAGACTAAGAGCTAATAGAAACTTGCCAAGAACAAATCATGGGCAATTTATTTCACTCACACGGTAAGTGAGCAGCTAATACACTGATGACATTGTATAGTCTCCTTTTAATGAAGTTTTTGATCATCTTCTGAGGATCCTAAGGAAATCTTGTGTGGACTTTAAAGTGCAAGAAAAAAATCAAATGAATAACATTTCCAGATTGCTGTTAGCAATAGTCAGTGACAGGACATACCCAGTCTCATGCCGCCCTGGATCTATGTGTGTTCAATAGTTTCACGACTTCAGGAGGAAAGAGAGACAATGCTGATGAAATTTTACAGTTGATCGGAGGCTAGAAGACTAGGAAGAGAAATCAAAATTATCTTAGCCAATTGAAGAAACTATCTGAAAAAAATACTGGATGGAATCCAGTAGTTACAAAAAATCAGCCACACAGATACAGGATGGAAAAAAAGCCCCACCAAAACACCCCAGGACTGTAGTCATGTTTTAGAAGCTCATCTTAGGATTTGATTACATCATTGTTGAACAGAAGTCAGAAATGTTCTGGTGTTATGGATAGGCTAACATTACAGTGGAATGTATAAACTAGACAAGACATAGGAAATAATCCTTTTCTTAGTGCTGGCTGGAGTTCAGTTTTGAACAGCGTATTTCAAGAAAGATATGAACATGTTGAAGGGAACCAAACATGATTGACAAAAATGCTCAGCAGTCTAGAAAACATGACCTAGGATGGGAGATGAAATAACTGGATTTGTCTCACCTAACAAAAAGTGGAATTAAGTAGGCATAATAACAGTGCTGAATTGTGTAAATTGTTTTGCAAGGATGAAAGGATTAATTGTTCTCAGTGGCCAAGGTGGATTGGACAAGAAGCAGAATTAAGTAGGCATAATAACAGTGCTGAATTGTGTAAATTGTTTTGCAAGGATGAAAGGATTAATTGCTCTCAGTGGCCAAGGTGGATTGGACAAGAAGCAAAGGGCTTAATCTGGAGCAGGAAGTAAAACATATTGGGAAGAGTTAGATGGAAAACAATCTGATACAGGCAAGTCTAGTAGAACACTGGAATGGAAAGCCAACAAGACTGCAACATTTTCAGTGCTGGAAGTCTGTAAAAACACAGTAGGCAAAACACTGTAATGGAAGACATAAGTATTTTGGGAGTAATGAAAGGTACTAGATAGCTTCTTAAAATGACATCCAATTGTTTTTCTATGATTTTTTCTATGATATATGTAAGATATAAACAGAGCCTCTGTTTTCCCCTGTGTACTAAATACAGAAAAATCTTGACTTTTTCAATTTCATATTCTGTTCAAGCTTTTTCTGATAGCACGTCCTAAACACTTTTATCTTCTTTATAATACAATTGACAATTCTACAACTGACAACTAGAATAAGACTCATTCTGCAAGAATTTTATTTATTCAACACAGCCATTATTTTACACAATTGATTTTAAGTCCTAACTTCTGGTTTACAATAATTTCTTCCAATTTACCTCATTTTGCAATAGTTAGATATGTTTGAAATAGCTGCTTTAATTTTCCCTCTTAAACAGACCATTTTTCTGATCAATGAGGCCCTCCTCTTGGATTATGGGATTGCAGCTTCTTGACTAACAACTGACAATATTTTTAAGCAATTCCCAACTATTGTGCATATTTTTCTACCTAAAGTTATTCCTATAAACTGATCCTGTTCAAAATTGCTTTGAGATTTTTGAAATCGGTAATGTTAAAACCCCATGTGGCACTAATTTGGATATTACTCGGTTTGTGTCTATGAGATATTGTGTGCTTGGGTTAGTACAACTTTTTAGCGTACTGTGAGAATAATTTATTCCTATCTTTTTGTCCCAGCATTTTGATCTGAGACTTGTTATAGGTGCTGGTGGAGCATTCCAAGAACATTTTATTGATAGCTGTATGAGCAATTTCATGTGGATCAAACCAAAGATCTTCCCACTTCTTTTAATTATACTCCCATTTGAATTATAATCCCTTTTTCCTACACAGTACATACTTGTTCTTAAAGCATTGGTATCACCAGGAAAGACTACTCCTTTGGGCAACAGTAGCTGTAAATGATTGAAGGCAGCTTCATTGCAGAGTAGAGAATCAGAATCTGGGAACACACTGTGGAAATGTCACTTGTGAATGTGTGGCTAGAGTAGCACGGAAGCAACCCCCAGATTACACTGCATTTTACTGAAGAGAAGAATGCAAGAACACTGTGGCCAGACAGGAAAGCAACAGAAATTAAAGTTGTCCCTCTCATCTAATCCATATGCAACTCCAGAGACTTTAGATGCAAAGTCTAGAAGTAGCTACCTGAATGCACTGGTATTGCTTCTTGGAGAAATTATGTCTGTAGTTTGCCACTCACTAATATGTGAGTAATGTCATGTGTGGGTCAGAAATCGAAACCGAAGTGGAAAGCCTGTGGTAGCCCTGAAAACAGTTATATACAAATTAAGTGAGCAGGAGTGAGCAAAGTCACATACTTACTCCTCTGCATGTTTGAACATTTGTGCCAGTACAGACCATTCCTACAGATGCTGTCATCTCCTTAGCAGTTACTGTAACACAGAGTCATGCAGAGACTTTTAAGGCTACCTTATAGTTGTTGTAACACTCCATTCGTCCATCAAAGCAGACACAGTACTAAAATTAATTGCCATGATACACGTACAATACAGGTATTTTTAAATTTTGTTGTTCAAGGGCTAAGAAACATCCCCATAGGTGCTAATTATTTATTTTTTGCACATTTTGGCCAGCTCTGTGGCTATGCAACGCTTGACTTACACACCAGGACTTAACACAAGGGGTATGACTCAGTCTGAGCCCTCAGTGCCAGGAAGGCTGTGGGGGGTTTGTGAACCTGAGGGGACCCACATGCCTGATGGCATGCTTCAGATCCCAGGAGTTTCTTAAATATATTTCAAAGAACCAAAACCAGGCAAGGGAAGAAAAGGGAAGGGATTAATTTGTTTAAAATTCTCCCAGAAAGAGAAAAAACTATAAACCAGAATGTCACTAAAACCTGAGTGACCTCATAAATGTATAGGTCTGATTGAATATATAGAATGATGGAGAAAGATAAACACAAGAGGTGGGCTTGAACTCTGGATTGTGTCTTCTCAGTAAGATGCACAACTTTACCAAAATACTTAGCAACAAAGGGGCCACAAGAAGGTTAAGACCAATTTAAAGTCCAAAGATGAGAAAGAGAGAGATAATGTGCAGGTCTTGTCTGCACACATGTATAAGTACCAGCTTAAACCCTTCATTCCTCCATCAGGAAAAGACGCCTGGAAAAAAACAGTGAGTGGTGTACAACAAGATATGTGAATCAGTGTGTCAGTGTTTCTCTTTCTACATCTGCTAATTTTGAAAAGAAACCAGCTTCTTTACTAACTATATAAGACACACTCCAATAATTTTCTAGATTTCAGTCTTTTGCAAGAAATCCCTCATAAATATCAGGTTTCATATCCTTATGTTTTCAAAACATAAGCGAATGTGTCCATTTCCTCCTTGTAATCACCCTGCAATGGGTTTTTACAGCTGACACGATTTATTTGCACTCAGTCAGAAAAAAATCAAAACAAACCAAAACAAACCATGAACAAAAAAGCCTTTCTTTTGGTAATGTATGGCTAAGATCTGTAGAGGTGACTGACAATTCTAAGTGCTGAATTTATTACATTGCCTTTCAGCCTTGAACACTGGGTGCTCAGCATTTTCTGAAAATTAGGTATGAGGAAATTGTCATAAATTAAAATCTCCCAAATAACTAGTTATTTGATAATGTACTGCTCAGCTGCTGAAAGCATGGGAATACATAAGTACATACATACATCCATTCATATCAATAAAATATAGCCAGATTATGAAGATGTGGGAAAGTAGAAAAATTTTATAAACATTTATTTAGAGTGCTTTATAGAGAGCAACTGAGAACTAACATATTGCCACATATATTAAATTAGATACACCAAGATAGAAATGTCCTAATTAAATGTATTTTTGGGAATGTGTGCATTTTCATAGAATAGAGCATCTTTATGCTAGAACTATTGCCCTTAGTCTTTCTCTTAGACAGAAGAGAATAATGTAACTCTACAATCTGGGTAGATAACACTGGAGGTGATCCAGAGGAAGGAATGAAACAATTAACTCTCTTTGCATGAAAAGGAAATGGAGATAAATGCATATATATAATCGAACTTGAACATCTGATTTACTCTGGTTGCTTACATTCATTTATCTCATGGATCCTGGAGGAGGCTTTTATGACTCTAGATTCTTTCTGACTATTAGGGGAGTCCATCCGTGGGAAATATCTGGAGCATCAGTGAATTTGCAACTGACACTATATTCCTCTGGGCTGATGGAACAGCATAATGTTTCCTTTAGGTATTTCCAAAGCAAATTAAGCATAAGCAGACTCATTGCTGTTCAAACCAGCGACATAGGTTTGACACTAACAAAAAAAAAAACAAAAGAGAAAAATTGCATCTGACTAATCAACTGTGTTTTACTATATCATTTCAGAGAAAAAGCTACTGAATCAACAGGATTTGAAAAGAATATTTACATAACATAATCCTGCAAATCCCCCATCCCGTGCTTCATCAAATCCCCTTATGTCTTTCTGTACTGCACTGCAAGGAGCTTGCAGGTCGAGCCTGTGGAGTCAAAAATAACTTTAAATCTTCCTTGAGGTCTCTGGTTCCTGACCTCCCACCTAGACTGGCTGAGCTGCAGAAGCCTTCTGAGGTTGTGTCACCCCTGACACTGCTGAGATCTGTTGTGAATGCCTGGGTTTCACACCCCTACAGATCATGCTTTCTCTCACCTCCCCAGGTTCGTCATCCAGAGACTCAGTGCCTGGCTCACAGCATCTTTGGTAAGGGCAAAACCAGAAATGCAGTGTTTATACCAGTATAGCTCCTTTACAGCATGAAAGAGCTAAAATGCAGAATGTGTTTCTCTCATCACTGTAAACATTTTCAGTAAGGAACCAGCTTCCAGCTTTCCTGCTCTTTCTAGGGCTATCTCAGTTTTTGCAGACTTTTCCTGCCTTCTGTGTTGCATGAAATCTGATGTGTAGCTCCTTCCCAATTATTTTCAGCTTTCCAGTCTACCTAAATTGGCTTGGCCATGCAGGCCTTTTTCCTTCACAGAGGAAAAGTTCACTGAGGAAATTTTTTTGTTACAGAAAGATATTTTGAACACATACTTCACAGTTTTGACAAAAACAAAAAAATAGGACTTCTAACAATTTTTTTAAAATTATTATTGTTATTAATATTATTATTATTAATAATAATAAAAAGCCCCAGAGTGGCACACACATTACTGATTTTATGAATATGAATGATATGACATTATTTGAAAAATCAAGCCACATTCATGTTTCCAAGCCATCACTTTTAAGGATAACACATTATATGCCAGCTCTTTTAGAGCTGTCTGGTTGAAGGCACTGACCTGAATAACAGAGACAAAAATGTTTTGAACTCACATAAGAAGCACACATGGAAGCAAATCTTGCACTTCTGTCTTCAGGAGATAGGAGTGCATTTGAAGCAGATCAACACTATTTCATTTGATTTTGTTTCTTGTTATTCTCTAATGGAAATGGAAGAACATGAAGACAGGAAAGACAAAAGAGAAAAACAAACTAATGATTTTCTGCTGCGGTTATAGTAGCTCTTTTCAATGAAAATATTTTCAAACAGAATTTATGAAATATTTCCTTAAAATAAAATCATGGATAAAAAAAATCAATGTCTCTATCCCATATACCTGGAAAGAAGAATTTCTCCCATTTGAATATTTTTGGCCATATGTCCATTTTAGTTTTACAATCATAAATTCTGGGAATTCCATCACTTCTCTGAGTAGCCCATACTGCTGTCTAACAGATTTCCTTGTTACAGTAATCATCTTATCCCCACACCACATACGCTACACTTTTTAAAAAAAATTGACACAACAAACACAAAGAGCCCTTATGGAGATATTCTCATTTGCCAATGCCTACATAGAAAAAACAGAGTCAGAAAACAGAGGAAAAAGAAGTGCTGCATTTTTGGCAGTGGTACAGAAAGACGATTGCTTCACCAAGTTTTGCAAAAGTAAGGAATTAATTTTGCAAATAATGAAAAAAAAGAGCTTTCTATTCTGTTTCAAGGCATCCTGATTTAAATTTTGCTTTGCCACAGCTTTTTGTGGCAGAAGAACAAAGGATGTTAAATACTTAATTACCAGGACATTACACGTGACTGGTGGATTGAGTTGGATAAATGAAGCTGCAATTATTTCACCACAGTTTGGCTGACTGAGATTGATACTTGGCCTTCACTCAATGGTTTTCATCATTCCACCAGAAATAAACAGAGCACAGACTAATCTCAATATGTTTATACATCAGTAACTTAAATTGCTTTTGGAAACTGTGAAATTTCTGTCATTGGTTATAAAAGACAGTACAGTTCTGAATTTTTTCCTCATGTCCTGCAACTTAGAATCAATGAGTGCATAATTTTCATCCTCTTTATAATACATGCTATTCCTAAGAACTAAGACCAGAAAATAAATGTGCATACTTTTCTTCATCAAAATCCTATTCTCTTCTGCCCCTTTTGCAAAGATGAGAAATAGGACTCACAGAAAAATTAAGATATGAGTCCAAGATTCCATTTCTTTCAAAAAATACATGGAACCAAGAATTTGGTTAAGACCAAAGCAGATTACTCTGCCATAAAGTTTGGATCTGTGTGCTAAACCTTCTATGAAGTCTAGAACTGTAGGGTTACATGCAACCTCCAGCCCCAGTGCTGTGAAAGTGCCTGATTGGAGGATAGCTCATGGTAAGAGTGCCACAGTCATGTGGATATATGTCTTCAGTTTGGAAAGGTTTATGTTCAGCTCAGAGGTCCAGCAAATGATAGGGCCCTTATACCTGAACATCCTTGTCTGATTTTAGTTCTCTACCCAATTTAGAAATACAACACCGCAGAAGCAGTGGTGGGAATACTGGTGAGGACATGAAAGCTGTGATCTTTGTTCCTCCTTCCCACCACGCTACCCAGCTTTGTTACAAGAAGAAAGAGATGAAGAGATGATGAAAGTCTAGTTGCTTTTTATATACCAATGTCTCCGCTGTTGTCTATCAGCATGGCACCCGTAGAAGTGATGTTTCAATAACAGAATGGTTATAGAAAGTGCTCAGCATGTATCTCATGACTACAGAGAAACAGAAAGCTGTGAAAGAAAGACTAGGGTCCATTAAACTGTCTTTACCTACTTTTTTCAGACTTGCACTATGTCTTTTGTAAAGAAGGATGTATAGAAGAGTCAGAATTAATTAATTTTAGGCACTGTCCTCACAGTGGTTTACATGTTTTAATTCAAACAAGGACAAGCATAAGTCTTCTGAAGCGTATCTCTGACTTCTGACACAGGAAGGCAAATCCCCTCTGTTGTGAAGACTCTACATTTTCTTAATTGATAAATTTTCTTTACGATTTTCTATAATCTACACAAGGCCTAGCATAACTCTTACACCTATTAGCCACTCTAAACAAGGCTGTTGTTCAATGTCACGTGGCTAAATAATTTCCATATAGATGTTTTCTACTTCATTAACATCTTCTAAAAGACATCTTGTTTATGTGTATTGGATTAGTTCTGAATCTGCTCTAAGCTAGCAATATCATGTGCTCCATATGTTTGTATGACATTTTTGTTCAGTTAAGGATTTTTTTTTTTATTGTTAAGATTAATTCAAGAAGGGTTTCACATGCAGGAAGCAGAAGAATAACATCTGACCTCGTAGATACCCTAGCTCTCAGTCATCAGTGGTCTGCTCACACCAATCCAAGTAGGATTGAAGGCACAAGAGAGATGAGCTGTCTGGTTTTAGCAGTGAGATACTATTTCTTACCTACAGAATACAGATCATAGAGCTAGGGAGGAGGCAAATTATAGAGCAGGGAGAGGCAAGGTTAGAAGGACTGATCTAGGAGAAGAAGGAAAGTAGATGTGTACAGCCTCGGGTACATTGGAACTTATATTTTAAATTTATTCACTAAATTCCTTCAAGCCATTTCCTACAAGGCCAGGTTGGATGGGGCTTTGAGCAATCTGACATAGTAGAAGGTGTCCCTGCCCACATCAGGGCAGTTGAATTTCATGATGTTTATTCATGTCATTTCCAACTCAAACCATTTCATGATTCTACCATTCTAACAGAGTTTTCTGGCTGTAGTACAGAGATAGTTCCAGTTCCTGAAGGAATGATTTTCAGGTACTAAAGCCAGATTAATTTTCTCAGTGAATGTGATTGACATGGGTTACCATGGTCAAGAGTTACAACCTCAATGTGGAAAAATTACAAAGCTGAACCTTGGTAAAGATTCAGGTAAGAGCCAGCAACATGTTACTGAGCAAGGCCAAAAGGAGGAAGAAAAGAGGATGCTATTCCTATATCTACCGGACTGCTTCCTCATAGTTAGAAAGTACTTACCAGGCACTTGTTTCAGTGTTGGACCCAATAAAGTTATATTTTCAGTACAAATGGCACAATTATTTTTAACTGTTTATCCATTGTATTTAAGAATATTGAAAATAATTAGAACTGTTTAAAAAAGCCCTAAACCATAGTTTCTGTTACTCTTCATTTACTTTTTTTTCCTTTTACTTAAAAGTTAAATCAGAATATTTATTTGCACATACAGTGTCTCTGATTTTATACAGGTATGTGCTTATTTGAGGTAGGAAACCTTCCAGTTAGCTTAAATAATGTGATGCAAGTGGTTAAAGTTATTAAGAATGGATTTAATAAGCTGGTCTTGGTCAGCTTGAGAAACTGGAACAAGCATTAGTATATCTCTGTGTTTTGGGTTTCAAAATATTTCAGGAAATTGGTTTTTTCAAAGTATTCTGAAAAGCCAGAGAACCTTTGTCAATGTCAAATTTCCAAATTTTCCTCCTTGAAAACTCCTGGCTTTTTGTATATGAACTGCTTAAGCATCCTTTCAACCCTAAAGTCTGTGATAGATAAATTAAATTAAACCAGCTGATATCACTTAATGTAGAGAATTCTTCATCAGAACTCAGTTTAAAGAGGAGGTGCCACTTAGCCTTACAAACTAAAAAGCTTGTAATTAGAAAATATGTGGAGGTAATAAAATATTCTTGGAGCAAATCAAGAAGGTTGGAGAGTATGGAGGCTTGTGCAGTGCAATGCTGTGGAGTCAGTATAAGTAAATAATAAAACATTAGCAAAAATAAAATAAATTTGTGGGGTAGAAACTTGACTTTGCTTCTTTGAATTTCAATAAAGTTGACTTTACTTGTTTTACTACTTTTTGTGGAAGATAGTGCAGATATTAAATAGCAAAACTTCATTTAGAATGAATTTCCAATATATTAAGTTTGTTCTTCCATATCTTTAAAAACTTCTTATCATTTCTGATTTATGATGTGCCCATCTTTCATATCATGCCCTTCACAATGCCTTAATGTTTCTCAGTTACTTTCAATCTCCCTTTATCTCTCACAAGAACTGGTTAGAGAACATATTAAGAGATATCAATCTAATGTGGAAGAGATGACATGAATACTGACAATGGTCAAAAAAAAAAAAAGGGTGATGGGAGACAGAAAGAAATATTATTATTGACTTTTCTTCCCCTTAGATTTCTTTTCTCCCCCTTAATTTTCACTTCCTCAGATACGCAGAAAGAAATGGGGAAAATAAAGCTTAAACATTGTTTTGTTTGGTTAATATGTCTCTGTAGATTACTTGCTTGTAAATTGTAATTTACAGCATAAATATTTTTATAATCCACATTACATGTCCTCTATAGGGTATCTTAAAGGTTATTTACTAAAATTAAAATTTCAGTGTCTTTCGTCCAGTAATAAAATATTTAATTCTGAAAAACATAAACCAGGAAATGTGAAGAGTAGCATATAAATTGTCTCAATTTGCAGACTTTCAGAACAGCTTTCCTGGAAATACTCTGAATATAGTGTCTTATATAAATGTAAAATGACTTTATTTGTGACTAAACCACCTGTTATTTGCAATATCTTTTGGTTTTTTGCTTCTATTTCTGTTCATTTCAACCATTGGAAAGAGAGAGTCAAATACAAGGAAACTTCATAAATGCCTTTGAATTCATGTTGCTTCCAGTTTGCCCTGGCCTTCTATCACAGGAAGATTACTTGCAACTACTCAGAAACTCCTCAGTAAATAACTTTCTGTAGTATCAATTTTCTTTTTTCTCTGTTGCTATAATAGAATGTATATTCAGAATAGCTATAGACATTTCCTGAAGATTAAAATTCCCCTCTTCAGAAGGAGAAAAGTCATCCCCAGTGTTAATATACCATAATATATTGTAATATTATATATGTGCCAAAGAGTAAATAGTTTCAGAGGTATTCTTTATTATTAGAAAAATTCTATTATCTACACAGACTTGAATTTTACCCTTAAGAAGCAGAATCGAAGCCAAGCAACACTTGACTAGGGGACGGTAGAGACTAAAACTATCAACTTCAAAATGTGCTGGATGATTACAGAACTTTCCTCTGATTTCATTCAGGCTTTTTGTGCTTACACTGGACAGTGGCTGGGTCTGGTTGCTACCATACAGATGAGTCAAAGAAGAAATCAGCTAAAGGAAATGTCCAATTATGAGTGTGAAGTGGAACAGAATTTGAAATTTTACCTATTCTGCTAATGTTCAAAACAAGTTGTAACTTCCTTGTTTTAATGAAAGTGGTAATATAAATCCTAAAACTGCATAATTTTATAGACTGGAAATACTTGGGGGAGACTGAATTTTTTTCCCATTATTTTCTTGCATTATCAGCATCAATCAAATCATCAAGCACTTAATTTGCTGTTCTAACTCATACAACATTGTGTCCTGAATTAGCTAAACAATTGACATCATCAGGCTTTTCTTTTAAGAAGAATGCAGTAGTCAGCCTCCATAATTGTTATATTTGAATTACTTATTTATTCTTATCTGAATTTCCAT
Source organism: Corvus brachyrhynchos (assembly GCF_000691975.1). Classification (NCBI taxonomy): domain Eukaryota; kingdom Metazoa; phylum Chordata; class Aves; order Passeriformes; family Corvidae; genus Corvus; species Corvus brachyrhynchos. Next base: position 4,607,659 of record NW_008236217.1, on the reverse strand, counting down.
TCCCATCATTTCCATTTGGTGGTTCATGGAAATCCTGCCAGAAGAAATCACAGAGACACAACTAGTCACTGTAAGCCACCAAAGTGATGCTAAAGATGTTGGAATATTTTTTGAGATGGGTCTTCCCATCTCAATCAAATACTGATATGCAGTATTTGCTAAAAATGAGTACTGGTAAAAGTAAACACACTGATATGGAAGATGTTTATTTGTTGCATGGTCTCTTGCAGTTCCATTTCCTCATTTTGTTACTTTTTGGTTCAAGATGTAACCACAGACTCAACTGATATTAATTTCCAGGTTATCCAAAGCAGATGGAAAAAATGAGAATGAAGAAGCAGCCATTATTGCCTACGTGAGGCCCGAGAGAGCCTGGGATTTTTACGATGACTGTATCAGTGTACAAACATAATAATTGCTACAGAAGAAACCTGAGGACCATCTAATTTGACCTTCTGTCTTCAACTGAGCTGATGCCAGCCATCTGAAATGTAGGCGTAAAACTCCTAATACACAAAATTGTGCAATGGTCTGTCATAGAGGAAATTATTCCTGACTCCAGCTGTTGCTCAATTATATCCTGAAGCATGAGGATTAATGGTTCTTGTGACTTCTGTCCCAGCATGAGTAATTGCAGATGCCATTATTTTTCAGATCGATGGGTAATTCTGCTCTGAACCTTCCTCAGTGCTTTTCCTCCTGTTAATCTGTGGCCTTAAATGGCAGAAGATGTCGCATCATTTTAGAAACACATCCCAGACATATCTTACCATGCACCAAAGAAGTAGGTTCTAACTTGGTGTGAAACAAAATTTTTCTGAAGAGAAATATTAACTGAGATGATCAGTTATGAAATCATCTGGCTGCTGGAGGGTAGGAAGGCTCTGCAGAGGGATCAGGACAGGCTGGATAGATGGACTGAGGCCAGCTGTATGAAGGTCAAGAAGGTGGAGTGTTGAGTCCTACACTTTGGCCATCAGGCAACCCCAGGCAGCACTACAAGCTGCCAAGAGAGTGGCTGGAAAGCTGCCTGGCAGAAAAGGACCTGGGGGTGCTGATCAACAGCAGCTGAACAAGAGCCAGCGTGTGCCCAGGTGGCCAAGAAGGCCAGTGGCATCCTGGTCTGTATTAGAAGCAATGTGGCCAGCAGGACCAGGGTGGTGACTGTCCCTCTGAACTCAAGACTGATGAGGACATACCTCGAGTCCTGTGTACAGGTCTGGGCCCTTCACTTCAGAAAGGACATTGAGGTGCTGAAGAATGTCCAGAGAAGTGCAATGAAGCTGGTGAACCTTCTAGTGATTAAGTCCTTTGAGGTGCAGCTGAGGGAGCTTGGGGTTGTTTAGTCTGGAGAAAAGGAGGCTGGGGGGGGAACACCTTATCGCTCTTGACAACTCCCTGAAAGGAGGGTGGAGCCAGGTGGAGGTTGATCTTTTCTCCCAGGTGACCAGTGACAGGATGAGAGGACATAGCCTAAAGCTGCAACAGGGGAGGCTCAGGTTGAATATCCAGAAAAGTTTCTTCATGGAAAGGACTATTAAGCATTGGAATGGGCTGCTCACCAAGGTCATGGAGTCATCATCCCTGGAGGTATTCAAGAAATAAATGGACGTGGCACTTAATGTCATGGTCTTGTCCACAAGGTAGTGGTTGGTCAAAGGTTGGACCCGATGATCTTAGAGATCTTTTTCCAACCTAAATGATTCTGTGATTCTGTTGTGAACCACCCTTGTCACATTCCATTAAGGCCGAGGAGCTGAGATCAGATAAGTGGGTGAGGAGATGTTGGCCCAGTTTAGCTGTTGGCTCCTGTCTGGAAGTTGCATTAGATAACCACAGCCTGACAGATGCTATGAGCAGGCTTAACCAGTCAGGTGAACAGACAGCTCCATGAATGCTGAGATGGTCTCCTGTACAACCTGCACCTTGGTTAGTAGGTCATTCCTAGTCAGGATAGACAGTCCTCCCCTGAAAGACGCATTCTGGTGCATGTTGTATTTTGGTTCCAAAACTAGTTCTGTGCAGAAAGGTATCCATTAAGGAGATAAAAATGTGTTCATCTGATGATTTTATCTAAAGGTATACTCACTGAAAAGGGAGGGAAAAAAACCCTAAAAATTCCAGAGTGTCTTTGAGTTACAAAGGAATCTTTCAGCAAAGTGCTTACTAGGCCAATTTTTACTAGGAGCCCATGACTCCTGCCTTGAATAAGATTATTTTGTTTTTAAATTGAAGCAAAATAAATAAGTAAACTTTGTCCAAGAGTCATTAAAATGATTGGAAGAATTAGCCAAGTAGGTGCACTAACTGGTGAGGATAGAAAGACTGAGATGTTTTTTATGGACATACGAAAGAAATTAAGGAACTCTCTGTAAATGCAACATTTCTCACTACCCATGAAATTACTGTTGCCACCTATATTCCTACACATGATGCATCAGCAGGTTTCTGGCAGGTGCCTTAAGGAAACATTTTTGCATTCTCTATTCCTGTTAGGAGACTCTGTTTTTCAGACTGCCATTTGGGTTGTATTTGGCAGCCACAGTGATTCACTAGAAAATGAAACACATTTTTGATTGTATAGAATACACTCAGGTCTACACACAAGATGACTTGATCAGGAGAAAAATGGTAGAAAAGTGAGTCCAGATGCTCAGAGCCACTTCTGGAGGAGCCAGACTTGGGTCCTAAAATGAACCAACAAATGAAAATTCCATAGTATAAATGGCACATCAGAGAAAGAAGGAACCTGGGAAAAAAAAGTTATGTGCACAGAAAAATCACAATTGCTTTGAAAGTATCATCACCTACTTCTATGAGGACACAAAGAAGGAGCCAGCCATCTGAGAGCTACTAGGCAAAACTGTCTTGTGTAAACACATTAAAATCTGCAGAAGAATTTGCAAGATAAACCAGCTTGTTAATCATTCCCCGACAAATATAGTTGTGACTTCTTCACTCAAAAGTGGCATTTTGCACAATCTTAATCCAAAAATACAGACAATAGGATGGATGCGTGGAAGCTGCTAGCAAAAACCTGGGCATCCTTGAATTTAAATATAGATGAGTTTGGTCACAGACATTGGGTGGAGAAAGGGGTTTTTTGTTTGTTTTGGAATAAGAAACCAGTATTAGCTGTGTCTAGAAAACAAACAAACAAAAAAAGTATAAATGGATTTTCGAATAAGTTATTTATTTACATATTGGTTGAGTGATTTTCTGAGAATATTTAGGGTTACCTTCTCCCATGGTCAAAACCTGCGCATTTGTTTGCTGTTCCTTCCAGTTCCCATTCTGAGCACATGCTGTTTGTGAGAGTTGTTTGCTACGTGGGTTAAGAAAGACTCCAGAGAAGGCCAAATATAAAGATGCTAATTTGTAAGCCACACTACTCTGATATGGGCTAAGCTAGTTTACAAGTGACTTTAATATCTGTCAAAAGGCTTCTGCCTGCTTCCTTTCAAAAAAGATAAAATGAGTAGAAACTTGCTCACCATTTTTCTACTGATTCTCAGTCTAAGTGCTCTCTCTTCTCTCATTTTGTACCTTTTTAACATCTTTTGAATTTTTTGTTTTTAGAAGCTCTCCTCAACCACTTTTGCCACCTTACAAAACTTAACCATGCTAAGTGCTCCTGTCACTGCCTGCTCCCTACAATAAGATAACCACAACCACAAACATTATCCTGTCTTCTCTCTTTCTCTTACCAAGAGACTTTTGGCAATACTTTGAACAGAGGAAGTAGGATATAAAGTGTCACTTCCTTTCCATTTCTTAAGCAAACTTTAAAGAGATGGTACTCTGTTAAAATATCCCCATATGTTATACGGATGTGTAACTTTCTTATAACCTGGGTTCTTTCTGATCTCATAAACTAAGGCTGCCTTCTTTCAGTGGAGTTTCAGAGAGTAGTGATATTCACTGTTTGCTCAAGCTGGATACATAAGTCTGGATTGGAAAGTTCTTAGTATAGACCGAAGGACTAGGTCAAATTTAAGAGCTACATCAAGAGGTGGTAATGGCATGGAAAGGATTACTTGCTAGCAATAGCTCAAAAATAGCATAATAGCTGAATATAAATTGCAGATTTCACTTTTCTAAATTCTGTGTAAGTCCAGTGACAGTAGAGAAGCTCCAGGTATAAATAAATGTATTTTATATAGAAAACTGTCTTAGCCTGATTTTACCAATTTGACATGCATATAATGCAGTTATTGCCAGTGGAATCAGTTTTGAGCACTTCTAATTTTGGTCAAATAGTGCTTGGCTGTAGCAACCAGATACCACCTGGCTAAACTACAATTACAGATAGTCTATAAAGAAGATTATACTTGATGGAGAGAATGGAGGAGATATAGTTTAGCACAAACTAAAACAGTTTTTTCAAAAAAAAAGATTATTTTTTAAATAACAAAATTTAAGCTTTTTAAACAGGAAAAATATTCTAATTAAGATTTGTTAGTGTACTTAAACCAACATGTAGTTGTATAGTTTATACAACTATATGAAGATATACCAACACGTATATGTACCACTATATACTTATATATACAACTATATGAAGATATACCATACACCATATATATATAGATATACCATATACTTCATTTTAGTAAAATATGCAGCTAACTGTAGATAAAGTTGCAGCAAACAAAAAGAGGTTAAAAATTGAGGTTTATAAAACTAAATGAGAAAAATCATATAAGGCACTCTGAATTTAGTTATTTGCATTATCTGCTAACTGTGAAGAGTCATGTGAGGTGTAACATGAATCTGAACGTATTGGCTTCTTTCTGCTCTTACTGTTGTGATGGAATACTGTGGAGTCCTTGGCACAGCTGACATCTTCTAGAGCAGCCACTTCAATACTTTAATTCTTTCCTCTGGAAATCAGTAATGGTGGTCAGGAACACATGGTAAATCACAGTTTCAGGGCACTCAAAATCATAGATGTTCACAGGATAATTTTCTGTCTGTTTACAAAGGCCACTGAGATAATACTACATGGAGAGAAACTCTGGCAAGATGATAAAATCTCTTTCATGTCCTGGAATATGTTATTTTGAAGGATTCTTAACAGCATTAACTCCACCAAATAATTGTTCTGTGCCTAATCTACTTCATTTAACCGTTAAACCTGAAAATACATGCTCAGCCTGTATTATTCTGTATCTGAGAGAAATCATTCCAGAGGTGACTGAATAAAAGACCATATCCACAAGTGTGTAACCCTTAATGAAATTCATGCTGATCATTAAGTCAGCGGCCAGCCGCAGTCACATGGAAAATTTTATTAGGAAGTTTCATTTGTCTGCTGATATCTCTCCATGCTCCATCCACTACTAGTATGATGTGGAAAAGAAGAGAAGGGAAAAATAACCCGGACATGTATCCGTCCTGGATATTTGGATGAAGGGATGCATGAGAAAGCACAGCTTTCTATTTATCAGAAAGATGGTTCTGCAAATCAAAGTTTCAGTTATGGATATTCCTTTCAAAACCTATTTACGAGAAAAAATAAATTTAAATCACTGGTCAACAAGTTATTGCTGGGGTTTACATGTGGGACAAGGAGGCTAACTGTATGAATAGGCACAAAACATGCAGGAATTGCTCTGCGAGGCCACACAGTCAAAAACATAGATGTACGTGGGTAAACCAATGTCGAGCTTGTTTACACATGAATAAATCCTAATTAGAGAAATGGAAAAATGTCTGAATCTAAATTTAAAGTGGAGACTGTTCATGAGAGTCATGGGTGACTAAAAGTAATTAAGGCCATCACTTAACTAAACAGATGTAACAGATTAACCATGTGTTTCTATGTTTGGTGTAGATTTTTTGTTTTGGATACACTGCAGTTTAAAGTCCTTTAATGCTGCCTGATTTACATCTGCCATTATTTTGATTTGGTGTATTTCTTGTTGCAAATGCATTTAGCACTGGCTGACATTTAGTTTGTCTAAACAATTGAAAGTGTTTACAACAAAAAGTACTTGTTCAAGCAAGCTACAGTACAGAGAAATACATTCAAAATGTAAAACAAAAGATGTGCAGAAAAATAAAATACATTTTAACGCTTCCTTTTGCACTGATTTTTGCTAGAGATGGATTTAGATAAAAGTAGAAAAAGGAAGCACAGTTTCATCCAACACTACTCAACAAAACTAACTTTTCTTACAATATAATATTCTTTATTGTGTTGAGGACTTTTATTTTTGTTTCCAGCCTTGTAGAGCTCAGATGTGCTAAGTTCCTCAGAGCAATTGTATTCCACCAATACTTCTCCCCAAAATGGTAGAAGATAAAGTAGCTATTGTTTAACATGGCTTATTCTCCCGAGTTTTCCACCGAGACAGCACAAAGTTGCACATAATAAACCTGCTCAGGTAATTACATTGCAGATGCAGCACTATGAATAAGATTACAGTTCACACATACATTAAAACTGGAGCATTTCTAGCAAGGCTGAATTCTTCTCCTATTACAGGAGAGAGGAATTTTATATATGTTTTACTCCATTGTCTTTAATATTGTATTAATCAATTTGCATGTATGTGCATGTATGTGCCTCTTGTGTCTGTGGTTTCATACTTGCTGAAACAATGGCACACCTACCTTATACAGGGCTGGGAAAGAATAAGCTAAAGATGAAGAGTGTCATTCAGAATTGTCTGATGATGAGACTTAAATGTTGTGTTGCAAATTCTCTGCATGCATCAAATGGAGGAAAAATATGGGTGAACTCAATCAGTTTTAATAAAAATTATGACTGATGATGCTCTCTGTCTCCAGGTTGGCCAACTGAGTATATGATGTTCCTGATCTGAAACCTATGAGACTGGAGATGATTGTAATTCCCTATCTCTCACAATATTGTGTTGAAGCTCCTTATTACCAGCAACTGTGTTGAATTGTCACAATGGGCCTCAAACTTTCTGAATTACGACCCTTTACCCCTGCTCCTCCAGAAGCTGTATTTAGCAAGTCAGTCTCTGCATTAGCATGTTTTAGTTTTTATTTCTTTTTAAGAATGAACATAACTAACATTTTAATCACTGAGTAAAGTAAAATATCTTTTGCAGATGTTTATGATGAATGCATTTCCTGCACACTGCTTTGGGACATTCCATTGGATCTATAGCATTTGTTTGCCAGAGAGCCACTCTCTAACCTCAGTTCACACAGGCTTCACCCATCTAGAGTCCTCAGACAGCAGTTTTTTGAAGGGAGGACACCTGTGGTTTTCTTTGGACTGAAATATTCCTGTGATTCAAAATAATTGAACACATCAGTTAGGGAAGATACCCGTGAAGCCTAATATTAGCCATCAGAGTTGAACTCAATGATCCTTGTGGGTCCCTTCCAGCCCCGGATAATCTGATTCTGTGATTCTAGCCCTGGGAACCTCATCTCCCGCACTTCGCTATCCAAAGACAATAGCAGTTCCAAAGGTCAACTGTCTACTTCAAACAACCCCCACAAGAGCCTTTCACCTTCTCCATGGACTACTAAGAGAGCTTAAGGAGGCAGGCTTCAGCCACTCCCAGGTTTGTGTTTCATGCACTCATTTATCTCTCATATATACAGTCTGGAATTCAAAGAGTCGTACCACGAGTGATGTCAGCTAGCACAGCTAGAAGAAAAAGGCCTTAAAGTACTAGGTCATCTTGTCTATCCTCTGCTTGCGTGGGGTCGTTTCCCACACAATGCATGAATATGCCACCCATAAAGGCAGCTGGTAAGAGCAGCAACTGAGTCTGAATCACACAAACAATGGGGGAGGGAAACTGTGTAAACTTTGTAGTATAAGAAGAGGACATTTTCCCCAGGGTTTTAAGGACTTCAGTCTGATGATTCCTAGGAGCTGTAAATCTTCCAAATGTTACCTCAGTAACTGAGAATTTTCCTAATGGCATTGCAGCTTTATGCTGCCTCCTTCTGTTTTCACAGAAGATGAAATATCTTCAAGGAAAATACAGATTAGGCATTCCTTATGCTTAGCATAAAATGAGAATGTTTATAGTGACAAAACCAACCAGCCTAGAGAGATGTTAGGTCTGGAATGACTTCTCTCCATTTTGCTGACATCAAGAATGCTTGTTTAGACAACCTTACACTGCTCAAATAAGCAATAGACTCAAGGTATGATGCTGAGGGACAGGCATCAGTAAAGTCAGAGCTCTGGAATCAAAGAAGTGACTATTTAAAGCCACATCTTGGCTTTCAACTTACACATGCCCAGTCAAATGAAGCGCAACAATTTTTGTTGTGTTCAAGCCATTCAACACCTATATACTATCTTGGGGACAGCTATCATTGCTTTTTATTCTCTATCTTTTCTCTCTCTTTTGGCTGTGTGAATGATCCCTTAAACATTTATGAAGACACCCATTTTAATAGAATTTGTAGGACTGTATTTGTCTCTGGACATTCTACAGCCTGAAAAAACTGACTGAAATCAGCAAGCATCTTTATAAGCTATAAAGCTGTTCTCTGTGTTTAAAAGCTTTCAAGACTGACACATATACATATACACAACCATGAAATATTTTTTTTCTGAAAGGAATTTGGGTTTAAAAGAAGATAGGATGATTACATTTTGCGATGTATTAATATTTACTACTACACTTTACAAGTATCAGATAAAGTTCTCATTTCTTCTCATTGGAAATGCGAGGCCAAAATTAATTTACATGCAAAATTTTCTAGATAAAGGTTACTGCATTTGAACCTTCTATAAGAAAATAAATGGTTGATAGTTGCCTTTCTGTAGTTTGCTAAACGAGTCATCAACTTGTAATATGATCCAGTGAAGGACACCTTTTGACCACATCTGAGTCAGGAAATGCAAATGTCAAGCCACTAGGAATGCCAGAACTGCTACTTATTTTACATAGAAGATTCCCAATTACCAGGCTTGTCAAAAGAGTTGGGAATGTCTAAAGCAAGCATATCTACAAATTACAAAATGGTGATACACATATTGAGTAAATATTGAGTCAACAGCTTAAAAACAACTCAATTAATTGTTTATAATTTTATCCATCTTAGGTTTTCATATAGAAACCTATTTGCATAATTTAAAAAAACCTGTTATTTTTAAATAGATTGATATTCACAAACTCCTTAAGGCTTCATAAACCCTCATGGTCTTGCTATTTCATTTCCAGTTATGTAGGGTCTCTTTCGCAGGATGGGTGGACAATATCGGGACCAAGAAGAAAGAAGACATTTTTATAAAATGGTTTACTCCTTGTCCTGTTGTAGCTGACACTAGGGAGCAAATGTAGTTTTTTTGCATTCAGTCTTTTTTATCACTTAGATTGTGAATTCTCTACAGCGTAATCTTTCTTTAGTGCTATGAGATCCTTTCTGCTCTACAAGAACACATCATAATACTAACAATGAGTACAATAGTCTTATCTTCTTTCCACATCTCACTTAAGAAGCAATTTAGTTTTGATTGATGTCCCAGATCATCTTGTGTCCAGTTCCATTCATGTCTGTAAAAATATTTACTTGCCCTCTAGAAAAGAATGGCCCCTGATGTAAAAGAGTTGATTTCTGAGCCAAATCTGTGGTCAGCTGTCTCTTTCTCCTGAAATCCATGAGAATTGATCCCAACATTAGTCTCAGAGCATGAAGAAGTGGAAAGTTTTCTACAAATGACTGTGTGTGCCATGCAGTTTGAGCTTTTCATGTAACACATTACAAATTCTGGTAAAGGCCCATGGCCAAAAAAATTATAATATTCCTTACGCTGCTATGTTCAATAGCTCATCAACTTTTGGAAGACTATATACCATATTGCTAGAACTGTCCATTTCCAGGCTTTAATCCAGTATCTAAGATTGTTTTCTTTCCTTGCTAAGAATGTAATTAAGATTGCTGAAGAGTCTTTACATATTATGAAATTAAGCTCTAAAGCCAAATGCCATTAAGTTGCCAGGAAACGGTCCTGCCTGTTTTCTGACCTTCTGGTCATGGAACTCTCATGTTTGACTTCTACCCAAAAGCTGGAATTAAATGTACATTATTGTGTAATGTTTAGAAATTATGTCTTAAACACTAGTGGGAAAAAATCAGCTATAGACAGAGCTGCTTGCAGTGGGTCATGCCTTGGGTGTTAACAAAAGGGAATCCGGGACTTATTATCACGTTGGAGAGGGAAATAGCAAAACATGATTTTGATTTTCTGGAAGAGAATATCTGAACAGTAAACTATCCTCTGAAATATCAAACGACCTTGAAAATTAAGGAGTCCAAAGTATAAGCTCCATTGACTTCACTGCAGTTTGGCCAAAGAGTATTATGACTCAAAGTGGTTAAATCCTGGTATGTGCCTGATACCACTTTTGCCGACAAAAGTAGAGGAGAAACCATTTTAAACTTACATGGAAAGCACAGGAACATTACCTTCACAATAAAAATAATTCTGCATATACGTTATGTTTTTATGTAAAATGTGTGGTTTATGCTTTGCGATGAGATTTAAGTTAGGAAAAGTACAGAAAAAAACCACTGTCCTTGAAATGCTTGTACATTGTTGAAAGAGCAATGGAAGAATTTTTTTATTATTTGTTTTCTGCAACTTACTGTGTATTAGAAAACTTCCTCCATGTTTAAGTGCTTTACGGGTCTCTGTACATTAATAGAACCAAGCGAAAAACATTCCTTTCAAACAGCAGTATACTGTAATCTGTTTCTAATTACTTCATCATGTGTTCATTTGTCTTTGCTTTTAACACATCTTTTTTACACGCTTGTATTTGTGCATGAAAGCCGTTTTATAATTGCATAGACATATATTTCACATCAGCTGAGAAGACTGTGCTGAAAATCTCTGTGTAGTGGAGGCTGCTTGCTGTTAGCCAGCTCAGACTATTTATTCCTTGCTGAGCTATTGAGAAACCCTTCAGTGAAATAACTTTTCAGCATGGTAGGTTCACATTGGCTGCAGATACCAGTGATGGGCTCCATTTCACCCAAAAGGGGCTTTTTGTTTCAGTTAGTTGTGTAGGATTCCCATAAAAATTAAGGGGAGACATATGCACCTTATAAGGGCTGAGCATTTTAGCTGCCCAACTTATGGTGAAACAAACTGTTCTTTGGAAAAGGCAAAGTCTCTCCTTTGATGAGAGGACATAAGATTGATTAGTTTAGACCAGACACCCGAATTTTAGACTGTCAGAATAAAGAGGGATGGATCCTGCCTCATCTGTTTACAATTAGTTGTGATTTTTTGCCCTAATTTTCTAACACAGTCAATGAGTGTTTCTGGATAAGGCCCTGTTAGTTGTGCTGTAGCTAAGCAACAAGAGACTTGAAATGGCTACCTCAAAAACAGAGTAAATAATGAAAAGAAAATACTATGTTCCAGCGTGGGTCAGTGAGTTCTACAAAAGCATGGAAAAGAAAACTTAGGAAAGTAATGGAAGCTTAAACTCATATGCTTAAATTACTGGCATACTGGAAGGATGTTTTATCCCTGTTAGAAGCAAAGCTGCATGGGACAGACTCACACTGCTCTGAGGACAGGTGCCAAGAGCAAGTCTGTCCTCCTCAGTGAGCAGCTGACCCAGATAAACAATTACCAAACAGAAGGCTTACTTGTGCACATATTTTTTCCTTTATGGCACCTGCTATATTGGCCAAGCACTGCAGCAAATCCAGCTTCTGCCCCAGATTTGGATGGAGCAGCTGTGATTCCCAGCAGCCCAGGGTGGCAGTGAGCCCGGACAGGCAGCCCAAGCACTGCACCCCGTGCTGAAAGCTGCACTGCCGGCACTCTCTGAGCTCACACTCCTCTGGCCGTGCAAGCATGCTGGGGCTGCGGGAGCATCCAGAACTGCGTGCTTGGAGACATTTTGGAATGCTCCTCTTGGAAGGAGCTGGGAAACTTGAAGGCATTCACTGTGCTGCTGGGACACTGTGAACAGCAGAATAAACTTTCCTGTAAAAGGGGCCATTTGGGTAAATTCATCTTGTTCCCAAGTAATTTTTGGAAAGTCCTGTACACCTGCACCACAGTGGGTTTTCTGAATATTAAGTAAGCGATTTCTATTTCATATAGACATATGAAAAATGTATAAATATATATTTTAGAAGTATTTCTTCTAAAAGCACTTGCACTTTGAATGTATAGATGGCCAGACCTCAAAAAATGATTTAAGTGTTTTTTTTAAAAACAAGCCAAATATTTTCAAGGCATCTGTTTTTGGTGAGAGCACACTGATCGTTTTGTAGAATATTTATATATATCTTGATGTTTACAGATATTTTAAAAGAAAACATTTATATTGTGGTTTCTGAATCAAACAACATTAAGTATGTAAATAATGAAAGACTGGACATTTCTTTTTTAGTTGTTTATTTTTTAGGTTAATTTTTTTTGAGATTTGGACATAAATGTAGCTTGAATGGGTTCGTATGTAGTTAGGTGCCTTCAGACGAAAAGAATAAAGACTCATTTGTTTGAGAGAGATTTCATACACTTTGATTGACATTCAATTATAGGCCTGAATTTCTTTAATGTAAGCATAACTTAGAAGTATTTCAGCTGAATGTGGGACAAGTGAAACAGCTGAACTGTAAAAAGCATAAGAATAATTAAATCTTTTTCATCTGAATGAATTGTGTACATTTTTTTATGAAGTTCACAACCATGTAAAATTCCCTTCTTTCTGTAGCAACTGATTTGGAGGACAAAAGACACAGGAGGGATTACTTGCCTCTTTTGAGATGAGTATGTTTTGAATTGTCTTCATAATCCTCAATTTGTCCCAGATTTGTCAAGAAGATTTTCCAAGTTTTACTGACCCTTGAAATGAGCTCAGGCTGAACTTCTAAAGTATAGATTGCCTGTCTAGTTAATCCTATCTCTGAGCTCCACAGAATCTTTACTGGTTTTTTCCCAAGCCGCGGAAAACTCATGATTATGGTTGAGTATTGTTTTGAGTTTTAGGGTTTACATGAGCCCAGAAACGCAAAGTTAAATTCAGCAAGTGTGTGAACCCTCAGAAATGGCAACAACAAAAAAAAAAAAAGAAAAAATGAAAGAAAAAAAAGGAAAAAAATATTGAACCCTGGGGATGTGAAACTGCCAAAGTTCTCAGAGATTCAGTATATGAAAAAGAATGTTATTACAGCATGAGAAACTCTCATGTCAGTAGAATAACACTATTTTTAAAAGTGTTGAACTGTCACATCACTTTTGGAAAAGAAGCCATGAGTTCCTAGCTCTAATTTCTTATTCACAAGCCAAATTCAAATATTAAAACTCAATTTAAAAAAAAAAAGAGGAAAAAAGTATATTTTTTTGTCTAATCTGTATGGAATCTAAATAATGTAACTTATGGCACCTAATTAAAGACATGAAAAATTTTGTACTTGGATATATTAAAAAGCTGTATTACATAGAAACTTTGCAACTTACTTTTTTGTTATAATCTGTTTGATATATATAACTGAGCATTTTTCTGCTCCAGCACCAGTTCCTGACTTGCCAGATGAAGTGACACTATAGTCACTTTGATATCAGCATTCCCTTTTACAGGAGAGGGCCGATGAAAATTTAAACCTCATGGGTGGCTTAATCTCTTGGGATAGTTGAATGGTTTTACAACTTTTTTTCAGTATTTTGTACACTCTTCATCTTCAACTCTGAATTCAGCTAAATGAAAACTGCCATCCTCTAGTCATGGTTTAAAAGGTGGCAAGTTCCTTTCAATTTGTAAGCACGGCAGTACATTTCAGCTTGAATCAGTCCACTTGGATATCAATACAGTTTATAGCTGCTTTCTTCAATTTTCTTATCCCTGAGAATGGAAACAGTCATAAAAAATTGTAATAGTCGAATTTCAGGAGGAAGCAGATGACCATCATATCTGTAAGGGGGCGAAAAGAGTCATCAAGGAGAAACTATGATCATCTTTCTGAAATGCTGTTACTTGCATTGAGATAAGCACCATTCAGATGACTAGCAAAAATTTCTGCAAGAAACTGTATACACCTTCTTGTGAGGAGGCTTTTCTTTGCTTACAAGTTGCTTGTTGCGTGGTTACAATTTGCAGTATACAAAACCAAAGAGATCAAGCCACTGGGGAGGTGTTGACAAATACTTTCATCAGTCACAGATGCTTAAATGATCATTACCTGCATCCAGATTTCTCAGCCTGTCCTCCACTCCAGCTGAATTCAATGGGAATTTTGCCTGCATCATTCAAAATACTGTAGGATTTAGCTCTCTTAATTTTCCCAAGATACTCACTATGGAAAGACCTCTCAAATAACAATGATCCCAAAAATTTCTATGTCATTAAAAAAGTCATTGTATTTGATGTAAGTGAATCCTCCTGCAGAACTGAACAGTATTCAGCAAATTTTGGGAGTAGTAATCCCTATATTTTCAGAAAAGAAATAAACTTTTAACACAGAATAGCAACATCTCTTTTTACTTTGAAAACACACTAACTGTTTGCCATCCTTCAGGTAATACTCAGCATCTTTCCAGACAGCCACAGTGTTCTCACTCTTCTTTATGGCACATGTAGAGCATACAGGACAAACATGAGCGATGATGAGATTCCACTCTCCCAACTTACACTGACAACACAGGCTTCTAGTCAGAGCCCCTTTGCACTCCTAAGATGAGAGGTGGACAGCTGCCAAGGGTGACTTTTGAGCTTTCTTATTTTTAAGGGCAGGTCCTGACAAAACACCTCTTTGTGTCTCCTCGGTCATAAAGAGAGCTTAGTTGATTACCTTAGGCTAAATATTTCCAATTCAGCTAATTAATCTCATCTTGTCAGCCTAAAAGTGTAAGAGGCTGAGACACCTCTCCCCTGTGCTGAGACACCTACTTGAAACCACCCCACTGTTGATTTGTGTGTTCCTCTTGCCAATGCTCTGCAGTGTCTCTGATGCCTCGAAGCACTCAGGCAGAAGGAGCCTCAACCATACCCACATCATCTTGCCGTTAGCAGCCACCTGTACCCAAAGGGAACACTGAAGGTTTAGCCAATAGGCACCCATTCACAGACATTTCACACATTTTATGTCTCCACAAATAAAGCCTGACTGAGATACCTCCAAGAGCTTATGACATCTCAGTTTTGATTTAGTGTGTTGCTCGGTTTGCAGTTTGAAATTTCCTTCTTCTGTTTCAGGGCAGAAATATTCAGGCTTTCAGGTTTTCAAGTCAGAAATTTTTCTTTCTTACCCATAAAATCAAACTCAGTAATAATAGTAACAGTAACAGCAATGGACCACCCCCCATACTTCTCCTTTAAAATTTTCCCAGTGTCCTTTTGGCTCTCCTGACTGGAACAGCAACCCTGACACTTGCAACAGCAACAGTCCCATTCACTCTTCTCTTATTTGGGAGTGGGCAGTGGACAATGACTTTGACTATTTCTTGCTTGTGTGTCCATGCATCATTACAAGGCCAGGCATGCAATATGATAGGTGTGCATTTTATGAATGTCATATGTGCCATGCAAATCATTTTTGTCTTTCCAATTTATTTAGTGAATGAAAAATGCCTCCTTAGAAGCCAAGCACTGCCTCCTTTCCTTCTACTACAGGCTGCACTGTCTTTTATATGACAACCTGACAACTGCAGTCAAAGCAAAATGAGTTTTAACACCTCTCTCTTACATTTTCAGATCTAATTTATCTTCACATTTAACACATTATATATAACTCCGCGTATTTCTCTGCAAAGTTTATATAGAGAGATTTATAAATTCTGTCATCTTTTATAATTCTGTCTCCTTTTCTCATGTATGTTTACTTTTCTGTAATTACAGAGATATTGCATATAGAAACAAATTTTCATTCCCACCTGGTGAAAAATATCACAGCTAAACTTTGTATGAAGTGTTAGGAATACACACCATGGGCTCTTTTTTCTTTTGTTTTTCTTTTTTTTTTCAGAGGTGGAAAGGACTAAGACAGCCTTTTCCAAAGATACAGAATATTAACATAATTCCTCAAAAGTCTCATTTTTCATAACAATGTTGCCCTTTAAACATATATTACATGACCAAAAGATGGTTAAATAGCTATGATATATTTATATATACATAGTATGAAAAAAATTAACTTTTTTTCCTGGTAAATCAAATAAATCTATGGATAAGTTTATATGAAAAGGTTCATAAACCAGTTGAACAGTGCTCACTAGAGCAGACAAAAAAGACAAAAAACAGAGCAAAAACTAATTAAAATATGTCCCTTTTAATATTTTGGGGGGGAAAAATACATATTTTTATTTGAGCAAAAGCAGTGTTTTTATTTTTCAGTGAATTTAATTAAAAAAATTAAAATAGGAGTGCTTGCATTACCAAGGTGCATCAAATTAATATATATGGGCAGTGTTAAGGCTGCCCTGAGTAAAGACTTTTGATAATTGCAAGATGAACAAAGCTGAGAGTAACTTATGACTTCATTGCATGTTGCATTTTCAATTTTATACTGTTTAGTTCTCCTCTTGAAGTAAAGTATACATTCAACAGTAAAATAATACTAAGGTTTTTTGCCCTGAGAAAAAAAATCTATTTTATTGGAACATCTTTGTCATGACGTTCAATTAACATCACTGAAAATCCCAAAGGACCATTTTCAAAATCAGAAAAATTGTTTTCATTTTTTTAAAATTTTGCTATTAATTTGGAATCTGGTGGATTTTCCAGCCAATATTATTTATTTAAAAAGACATGTCAACAGAAGTAGTATTGCATAGTGCTGACATGCTGTAACAAAATATAGCCATTGAAATATTTAGTTTCAGTTTTACAGAATTTCTGCTTCATGCTGATTGAAACAGCTTTTTTTTCCCTATCACAGCACATTCTGTGCTTTGATTATGTTTAAGCCATTTGCATTTTAACACAGGTGGTATATGACTGGGAAAGGTCTTGAAAAGAGCAAAACCTCACACAGAGTGGGAAAGATTCCAGCTTTCATGAACTGTACAGCCAAATGTTGGTGTGACACACCATGTTAACTCCAAATTAATTAAAAATTTGATGTAGGATATTTTAAAATTACTGGTCATAATTCTGTAGTCAAGGCTGAGTTTCATGTTTATATATTCTTTAGACTCACAGTCTTAAAACTCATTAAAATTAGAAAAGAAAACACTGGGGACAGGAAAATATATATATTATAAATATCTCTTAATTAAATACAGACTGCTTAAGCTAATACAGGTAATAAACTAATAACATTTTACAGTGTTAAGATCATCCTGTGCCTGAGGTAAGGAGAGGAGGTCTGGAGATGTTCTGCACTCTCTTGAGCTCTCCTGCAGACTCAAAGTCCTGCAGACTCCTGCAGACTCAAAGCAGATCATGCCAGTGCAGGTACCAAGATCTTATAAGAGCAGATTTTGGCACACACTGTAGTGTTCCCGAGATTCCATACAATGACAAAAGCACATAGGGAGATAGTAGGGCCACCAAAGCAAGTGAACCCTCGCTTGACTGAAACAGTTCCCTGCGTTGCTCCTCTGCAATAGCAGGGCAAGAAAACAACTGTGCCCGAGGCAAGGATGCCCAAGACTACAGTGTGCAGTAATCAAAACATCTCCCTTCAGTCAAGACAGCTTTTTGGTGGTCTGCTCATCTGTGGGAGCTGTTCCTTCCATGGTGGTTAACAAAATCATGATTACTGGTACTGACTGCTAGTAGTGACTTCATCCTCACGTGTGTTGAAAGCCATTCTGTACCCAAATCAAACAGAAAACCAGTTTAACCAGTTAAATGTTTATAACATGGTATAAGAAGTAGATTTTGAATATAAATAAATGGTAGGTTGAGATAACTAAGTGGTGGGTTGACTTTATGGAGTAAGTTCTAATGATAACTCTTCATTAGCTGGAATGTGGGCAAATGTGCTGTATACAGAATATAAAGAAATAGATTATAAATATACATATTAATGCACTCTTCTATGCATATACACATTAAAGAATATAGAAAGAAACACAAACATAATTTTTTTCCAATTTCCTACTCCTGTAAGGTTTTAATGTATTTTGCAGTCCTCTAATATTTTGTTGTTTGCTCAGAACCTTTCAGCAAGCAGATTTTTACCTTCCAGGTATAAATAACTACAGGGGGGAGGAGACAGGTGTTTAAAAGAATTCAGAGTTGAAACTCTTCAAACTAGATGGTGTCTCTGATGAGAAAGAAACTTTTGTTTGCTTTATGTCTTTATCCTGAAAGAGATCAGAAAGCTGTTGAGAGTTGTAAAGTATTGTATACATAAGGTTATTCCATTTGATTTAGCATTTGACAGGGTGTATAGACATTTTAAATCCCTCTATATACTTTGAACTTCTAACTGAAGGTCTTCTCTTTGTGGTGTAGTTGCTTAGCTTACATTAAAAAATTCAATGGATTCAGTAATGTGGAATAATGCTTTGACTTTTTTCAATCACAATGTGCCCAGTCACTAGTCCTAACCTGAAAAAAAGAAAATAGTTCAGAGTAAATGCAAGTTCATGATGACTGGAAAACAGGTCATATAAGGAACTTCCTGTGTGAGTTTTCTGGAATCTGATATGTTAAACCAAGTGAAATATTTTAGCTCAGTCAAAAGTGATACATCAAATCCTTGTCACATACGTAATATCAATATTTTAAGGTACAAGTTGGCAGAGTCCTTGTACATGTTAATATCTCCATAACAAATACTACTGATCTGAATGTTCTAGCCAGTTTAAGATTCAAGTCTGGATCAGAATTAAATGACTTGGATCATAAAGTAATTTTCCCCTGTATCTCTGAGCAAGTAATTTGTTTTGACTTAGTAGATCAGTTCTCTTTGAAAGAAGCAACTTTTTCACAAACCCTTTTTTTCTTTGCAAAAAATATTGAATAGTGTTTCACATGATTTGGCCAAGTCACAGTGTATGCCTACTAGGCTTTACACTTTAAAAGAATCCTCCAGATATTTCTGGTATACACAGTCAAACACACTTCCTTTTCATTGCTGTAAATTCATATTTCCATGCCTTGGTATTTAGTTTCAATTTGTCCCATGAGTTTCTTCTGAGACTCCCTTCAGACAGGAAGAATTTGCTCACCCATGTCTGTCAGTAACAGACAGGATTTTCTGTATCTTGTTGAAATGGGAAACTGCATCCTGATCTTTTTTCTAAGATATTGTCCTTGTTTTGATCAGTACAACACTTAGTGGATCAAAAAACCCAAAGAAAATGTGAGGGCTGCTGTGTTACGAAGAAGATAGCACTGATCACAGCCTGCATGACCTTCTGAAAAACAAGTAGCACCCCAAAACAGGCAAGAGACATGTGACAGAACTGGGAGGGAATTGTCCATGAGGATCAGCTGTCAGATGAGGTTCTCTTTGACAGGTGAATACCTCAGAAGAAGCATGGTGGGCGGGCATCCAGGCATGCACATACACATAAATCTGTAAGCCACAAAAGAGCAGCCAGGGCTCAGGAGCTGTCACTGTCCTAATAGAAACATTTTAAATTGTGGTTTGTGAAATGATTACCTCCCTCCTGAGGATCAATGTCCTCTGCCATAACCAGCTTGATGCTATGCAGGCACTGTGGTGAAGGACACTTGACTCATCATTAAATTGACAAAATGCCTTCCCTTTGTAACCTCCCTGCCTCTTCTGAAACTCTCAAATCCTTTCACAGACAGGATAAAACTAGCTGTCATTGCGTCTGACAGGCTTTTCTTGTCCCTGTAAGCATGCATGCAGGCAAGAGCTCTTCTAAACAAGCAGCAAG
This sequence comes from Corvus brachyrhynchos, assembly GCF_000691975.1. Classification (NCBI taxonomy): domain Eukaryota; kingdom Metazoa; phylum Chordata; class Aves; order Passeriformes; family Corvidae; genus Corvus; species Corvus brachyrhynchos. The sequence goes on along the minus strand of NW_008236217.1, from coordinate 4,587,882 downwards.
CTTGTCTGTATCTCTGTATCTCTGTCCTTTGCTGTGTGGGATTAGAGACAAACCAAACAGCACCCTTTACTCCTCTCTAGTATCAGGTTTGCAGGGTAAATGCCTTAGTTTTAGGTCAGTCTTGAAGAGTGAGGGTCAGATCAAATCAGTCACAGATTCATTCTTTGAGTTCTTTAGCAGTATTTTGTGGTACTTTAAAGGGTATTTATGCAGACAGTGGCTGATTTTGCTGACTTGGCTATTAGGAACAGCCTTTAATTTTTCATGTCAGCCACCACTCAGGTATCAGTGTGACTTACCCACTGCCAACCACCAGGAGAAGTTATAGGTTATGAAATCTCTTCAAGTCACATCCTGACCGTATGCACTTGTTTACTGCATACAAGACAACTTTGACATTCTCCTGCTTACTTCTTCGCTTTTCTGGGTAGTGGCAATCTATTCCTCCAGGAAGTTCAGGAGAAAAAAAAAACAACCAGGAAGCAGAGTTGCAAGGGTCACAAGAAGTGGTTTGATGGGAATCAAGAAGGTGGTCTACATGAGAAGATGTGAACTCCAGAAATCCAAACGTGACAAAGATTTAGTAGTAGCACCATCTAGCCTACATTTTTCATGTTATTTGTTGTTTATCATCTGTGAGATAAAAACCAGATGGAAACAACAGTTTACAGAAGGATGTGTGCTGTGTGACTTAGTAGTCCTAACTAACACTGTACTCTCCCACTAACTGGCCAGTCCTGTTCAGCCATGGCCCGTGTGCCATGGTGTCATCGTGTAGTTATGATGTATTTGCTCATCCAGAAAAATGTATTTTGAAGAGTGGAAAAGAAGTAAAGAAATAAAGAATTCAAGTAGCAAAGAAGTGAAGAAATGAAGTAAGGAAGTTTGGTGATAGTCTTCTGCTATGATGGAGATTTCTGAGATCTTGATACAGATTTGATGAGTAGTGCTAAGTTTTTTTATACCTGAATTATAAATGGAAAAAATAAGGAATATTGGGATTATTTTTCATTCTTCGTCTTACTGTCTTTTCTTCCTCAAAGTCATTGAGGCAGCGGCTCTCCCCTGCTTTGTCTATAGAGTGGTTGTGCCCATGGTTGAGCTTAGCGTAAATAACTACAACTGTGCAAATGCTGACTGGAGCTATGCACAGGAGAAGTTATCTGCCCTGATTTTGGTCTCTGACTTTAGCTAATTAAATGAATTTTCAGTATTTTATTCCCACCTCTCTAGAAAAGGTGTGAATAGAGCATTTTTCCTCTCCCTGACAGGTCCCAGGAACCTGATATAACTCTTTTAACAGTGTAGTTGCATTTATAAGTATTGACAACCATTTCACAGCCTTTGTCCTGTGCCTAATTTGATGCTGATTCAAGTCACTTAAAAGGGAATCTTTATTGCTTTTTACTTGTGTTGAGGAAAACTTAGAAAGCTATGCTTAGAAATACTAAGCAGTTAAGTTCTTTCATGGTTGCAGTTTTAGTCTGCCCATTGTATGAGTCGTACTTCTAAAAGACAGGTTTAGGAGAAAATAAGTTCTTTCCTTGACTATAAAGGACCTTCTATAGTCAATACAAAACTAATGTTATTTAAAAAGTCTGGGTTTTTCTTTGAGTCTTGTGCACTGAACGCACTGTGAACAGATGGTAATTATGTGATCAAAAATTACACAGCACAATGGGCAACATCAGAATTAGGAGTAACAGAATATGTATGGTCTGTAGATGTTGATTCTCAGGGTTTTTTTCTCTCTGTTGTTGAGGTTTTCTTGGGAGAGGGGGAAGTTGTTGGTTTGGTTGCTTTTTGTTTTGTTTTGTTTTTGTTTGTTTTGTTTTGTTTAGTAAGGCCTCCAGGACAAACTTAGAGCAAAAAATTTCAAAAAGCCCCCACAAAACAGCAAAAATTTTGTTTTATTTTTGGAAGCCAGGCTGCCATGTACCTCAGATAATCTGAGCCAGAGTTATTCTTGAGGTCAATTAGTAAAATGCCTGTATAGTTCAAAAGGTGATGTGCAGGGGATATAGCAGTATTTTACCATTTAGGAGGGATTATCTAGTAAAAATTGAGAGTCCCAGAGGGTTTCCATATATCACTGGAGGAATTCTGTCTGTGGTAAAGTAGAGTTGTTAATCATTAAATCAGTTTCTCTTAAAGATTATTTTTCTCTTAATAATACTTTCCTGTTTATTTTTTGGACTTGATAGTGCTTTCTCAACTAACCTGCTTTCTACAGGAATGTCATTAATTTTCCAGAGACAAAAAAGTTTATTTTAAGTCTGGCCAGCAGGGACTACTGGAGTGACAGAAAGCAGAAAAGAAGTAACAGATGAAATAAAATGTCAGCTTGAACTTGTCACTGGTTCTTGTGTCCTAAGGATCTTGTTTTGCAAAGCTGGGCTGCTGTTCAAGCATTTGTTCAACCTCAGATGGTGAGGGACTGTCCTAGCTGAGACTTACAGCAGGGTAAATTCGGAGATCTTTTATGTTCATTGGATTTGGGAATTACGGCATCCTAACCACTCTCTATGGTGTCTCCAGTAGCTGCTGGTGAGACCTTTTTCCAAAGAGAAATGCAGTAGTGAAAGAAAGAGGCAAGTCAGCTCCTGCAGTGGTAGGCTAGTCTTATTTGGGTTCCAGGTACAAGAAAGTAGTTTTCAGACTCAAAAAGCCTAGGGCTCGGCATCTTACAAATTCAGGTGAGCCACTCCCCAGGGAGGGGAGCCACTCCTCAAATACCTTCCCTACAACAGGACCTCTCTCCTTCTCTTTCTGACATTCCAACCCCACAATGTGAGCAGGACATGAGAATTTCAAGTGGCAGAGCTGAGGGATGTTCCTGGTACAAGCACACTGTTCCTTGCCTGAACCTTGCTAACAATGAAGTGTCTGAGATAAACCCTTTCCTCTGCCCTTAGACTGAACACCTGAACAGGCATAGGGAAGTAATCACAGCAAAGGTGTGAATTCACCACACAAAGGCTTTTCTGTTAGTTTGAGCTCAAGTAGGCTAGAACCAGTCCCAGCAGACTCATTGCTTCTCCCCTCTGTATTCTCTTTTAAAAGTAAAATGAGATGTTCTATGGTCTGAGTCAAACTGTATGACAGCTTCCATATCAAAGTACTCTTGGATCTTTTTGCTTAGACAACATGTTTATTGAAGGCTAGCAATGGACCAGCTAGGAGTTTAAACTGCTGGAACATACCTGCTGAAGAACTGGAACCCTGGATAAAAATATGAATTAGGCATGTAGAGTCTGCAGGTTGAACTTGTGAGTTCAAGTTTTTTTTATCTTTGATCTACTATACTGGGATTAGAATTGAATAAAATATTGAAAGTTGATCCTTTTGTAATTACATTTTATCTCAGGTTATGAAGGGCTTTTTTGTTCTCTCACCTTTTTAACTGAGCTTATTAAATATCAAGTATAACAGAAACAACTGAGTTACTATTGTTTTAAATTGTGTTCTTTTGTTTTCCTTTCTCTTTGAAACCTCTCCCCTTCACGGAAAGTAAAAACATATTGAAAGAGAAGATAAGAACTACATGTTTTGATGCACTGTAAATTTAAAAAACCAGAAGTGATAGAGATACAATAATGAAAAAAAGTCTAAAAAAAATGTACTCTTAATGTGTTTAATGGAAAAATTTTTTTAAAAATGTAAAAGAGATAAATGTATTGTAAAGTTAATTCTATTTAACACAGCCTCCACAAGAAGGAAAATTTCACCTTTGGGTACCACTTGCCACGGAGATCTCTTCTCTTCTCTTCTCTTCTCTTCTCTTCTCTTCTCTTCTCTTCTCTTCTCTTCTCTTCTCTTTTCTCTCTTCTCTCTCTTTTCTCTCTCTTCTCTCTTTTCTTTGCCTCTTTCCAAAGATTAACTTTTTTTTCTGCAAAAGAATAATGACAAGCTGTGAGTATGTTGATTTCATCATGAAGGAAGTGAGGGAACACCAGTGTTTCTGGCTAAAGTTTTGGGGCTTCATGACTGGGGTTTTAAGAAAGCATTGCTTCCTTCAGGGTTGTATGTATTTAACATTTCCCTGCCATTGTTCTCTATACTTTCTGTTTTATGTATATTACCTGCCTCATTGACACCGGCCTTACTAGCAGTGGACACAGTTTTCTGGATAAGAAAGCATGTACACCACACTGTGTCAGGTCCCTGAATTACTATTAAGTTTCCTTTAAACAGAATTCCACACCCATTTTTTTTTACATAAAATTAATGGCCTTTGCCATATTTGTCACCTGATATTTTAAGACTCAATAGAACAAAACACCCCTCTTTCGTATTAAAAATACATTGTTAACATTTATGCAGCTCAGGGAACATTTCCAGCATTCACTACCACAGAATTTAGATATGAGGCCTCCAGCAATTCAGCTTGTATGGAAGGCAAAGGCTTGTAGTCACATTTTGGAAGGAAAGATTATCCCTCAGATAAGGGCTGTGGTGAGTCTGATCCCTCAAGACTAAGCAGTTTTTAGTAGGAGCTAACATAGAAGTATTTGGGAGCAATAGAAAAAGGCAGAGGATAGATGAATATTACAAGTGCCTCAGAAAGTGGGAAATGGGTGTCAGGGATTCAATCATCCATTTAGTCCAAGCTGACTGATGCTTAATTAAGTAACGGAAGAAAGTCCTGGTCTTCTTTGCTCTTGTGAGATTCCACCTGGAGTACTCTGTCCAGCTATGGGGTCCCCAGAAACAAAAGAAAGACATCGACCTGTTGGAATGAGTCCAATTCCAATTGGAGGAGGGCTACAAAGTTGATCACAAGGCTGGAATGCCTCTTCTATTCTCTATCTCCTATGCCTCTTCTAAGACAGTCTGAGAGAGCTGGAGTTGTTCATCCTGGAGAAGAAAACACTCTGGGAAGACCTTATAGCAGCCTGCCATTGCTAAAGGGTAAAAGAAGTCTGGAGAGGGACTTTTCACAGGGGCATGTAGTGCTCTTGGACAAGGACAAGGGGCAATGGGCTTAAGGTGAAGGAGAGTTGTTTAGGTAAGACATTAGGAAGAAATTCCTTATTGTGAGAGTGATGAAGTACCGGCACAGGTTGCGCAGAGAAGTTTTGTGGATGCCCTATCCCTGGAGGTGTTGAAGACCAGGCTGGATGGGGCTCTGAGTAACCTGGCCTAGTGAAAGGTTCCCTGACAATGCCAGGGAGTTTGGAACTAGATTTTTTTAAGGTCTCTCCCAACAAAAACCGTTCTATGATCTTATGATGGTCTCAAGAAGACTAATTCTGATTTCAGTGAAAGAGAAGACGGTGTTTGGAGGAAGCTCAGAACAACCAGCAGGAAGGAAGGTCTTCATCAAAAAAAGACTTTGAAGATCTCTGAGAGTCTCACAGGAAGCATTAAAATGTACTGTACTTTTATATGGGAAAGTACTGGGATTACATGACTAGATAGTGAAAAGTCTAAAATGTTTAGTATCTATGTGTGTGTAAAGTTGGTCTGAGAACAGAACATAGCTTGGTCTGCAATTTTTGTGCAAGCCAAGTAGTAATTTCTTGGAGAAAAAATGGTAAAACAAGCTAAATCTTGTAGGCTGATTCTCCTCAGTTACATAAGCATGCCATCAGTGCCTCAAAAAATCTGAATCAAAGTCAGCCTAACTTTTGGAAAGAGAATCATGAAACAAGATTTTGACAGAATACTAACACCAGAGCCCAAGAGGATTTTCTTTAGATGGAATAACTCACAGTTGCTGAAATAAGTTTATTTTCTTATCTGACAAGCTCTGGCAAATTAGCCATGCCGCACACCAGCAAAGCTCTTGGTGCAGCTGCTACTGACATCAGAGAGTTGGAATGTGTCTGCAGCACATCCACTGGGAAGAGTAACCAGTCATTCCCTGAAAGCAGACGAGGTGTGAGAAATTACTGCACATCTAATGAGGCCACTTCTATCTTTGTTAAAGACACTGTTTATGCTGAAGATGTTTTACGATCATTTAAAGTCAAACCAGAGTGTGAACTCACCTGACATGAGAAAGCACAGCTGGGAGAAAATACTTCCTTCTCAGCATTTTTTTCTCCTTAATACCTTCATTTTGAGAATTTTAAATGCGTTTGTTTATTTCCCTTAGTCCAACTTCCTCGTCTAAAGGTTGTTTTAAAAATTTAAGTCAATAACTCTGTCTTGAATAAATACTGAAGAGTGAATAGGTAGCTAGAGACATCAAGCCCCAAACATCTCTCCAGCTCTGAAGAGCTAAGAGGCATATCTAGCATCACTTCACACTCTTCTGACACCTCTTATCAATAACAAAACTTTGCAACAAATTTCAGCCAGCTTCGCAACATCCCTTTTCCACTGAAGAAGGAAGAATTGCTGGAAAGCCCAGCTGAAAAATGTGACACACTTACACAGCAAGAGAGCAGAGGATAGAGAATTAGAGACTGTCCACCTAGCCACTGTGAGCCAATCCCTAACTTGAGGATTGCTAAAATCATCCTTCTAGAGAGCAGTGGCTTCGGGATTCATTCAAGGCTTCACAAGTGAGCAGGTGAGGACTCTCTTTGAACATGTCACTTGTGGCATTGCATCATGGTCCTCCTGCATCAACATTCTCTAACTCCTTCCCCTTTCAAATACCAGTACTAATTTTCTCAAAGCTGTAGCTAGAGCCTTAGGTATAGCAACACAAAATTCATAAGCTTTAATTGTTCAGGGATTTCATACTGATGAGTACTTACCTTTTACCTAAAAGAAAGTAGCAAAGGAATCCACACAAATACGTATATTTAAGTCCTGATCTGAACCTCACTTTGATAATCCTGCAAGTATATCACAGTAAAACAGTACCATTTAATGGAAGGTTAATCTAATAGCTGATATATAGTAGTTTCTCAAACAGACTCTCAGGCCTAGTCGTAATTTTGTCTGAGACCTTATTCTTCATTCTTTTCACTCCAAACTGAAATAAGTCAGTTTATGTGCAGAGAAGATCAAGGAAACCTCTTCGACTTGCTCTCAGAAATGTATAACTGCTGTTGAATATAGCTGAGAACAACCACTTAACTGATAGTTTGAACACTCCTGTTATGCATCCAAGAAAATTGTTGGGTTTAACATGTTGTTTGGATTTTTAAGTGTTGCAAAGAGCAGATACAGCCAAGGCAGTCTAGGAAGCTCCCAGCTCAGTAGGATACTTGTAGGTACAGCTGCAAGCTGTTTAGCAGTTTAGCTAAAATTGTAGGAAAGGCATAGCCTCTCTAATAACCTTTCAGTTATAAATCTCTGAACTTAGAGTGATGCTGCTCTTTCCATATCCATATGGTCTGTGCATCAGGATTTCTTTCAAGAGGTCCTTAACCCACTAGGAAGGTACCCATCCTCTGAATGATTTCCCACATGAATACTCAGACAGCTAAAGGCTCCATGCTGCAGTGATAGGACCATGCAGAACTGCTTGTGAGGTAGTTAATTATGTGAACGGTGTTGGAAAATCATTTGTTCTGGAAGAGATGTGCAATATCTTCTGCAAAATCCAGAAGTTCAGCTGCAGATTTCTCAAAAATTATTAATATCTGAGCTGAACTGTGGAGCCAGCGTGACTTTGGGGTCCAAACATTATGAAGGAAGTTATGAACCTTTTGACAGGGGATTTAATTTTGCTTGTTCTTCCTTTAGACCCCTCTGAAGACCGCATAAAACATTTTAATGTAGAAAACCAAAGTTATGCAAAATGTTTACAGTGAAACCAAAACCATATTAAAAATTTGGAATCCAGCATGGGGTTGGTCAATGCTTGTGTGCCTTTTGTGAAAACTGCCTTGAGAGAAGTCAGGCTGATATATGGTTTTGAGATAGAATTATGGAAAGCAGAATTCTTGGCTGAGTTTCACGTTGCATGCTCCGAGTTCATTTCAACCTGAAAATTATGCAAAATTGAAAGCATGAAAATTCTTATGGATCAATACTGGGAAACGCACTGAAGAACTGTTTCCATGGCTCCTTAGAGCTTCAGGGCAAGCATTTGGTGTTGTTTAGTGCACAGAAGCTGTTTGTGATTTTCATTACTAAGGTCTTCAAGAAAAAACTCTACTTTGATGAATTGCTGCAGATCACTCTAAGATAGCTTCTCGATATTTATTTTATTCCTACCAACATATTAGAGAAATGAAAGGCTGAGCATAAACATTGGCCTGAGTATGTATAACTGATTTATAGGAAATATAATATGTAGATGTATATTTCTTGAGCTGAGGTGCAAACTGGATTTTGAAGTACCTTTTAGATAGCTCCAGAAATCAAAAGTAAAAATGAACCCTCGGGTATACAGTCATGTCTGGGATCAGTCATGAAAAAAACCCAAAATATTTAGACGTGTCCAAGGGGTGGGGGGTGGGAAAATAGATAATTCTCTAGGAAATTCACATACCCAGTGTAGTGTCGAGTTTTGAAGGGGAAGGGCAAGAGTAAAAAACTGATATTCTGTGAAGAAATGGAGAAGACCTGGAATAATTTGGGACCCGGAGACAAAAAGCTGTGGCAAGAGGTTTTGCAAAGGCATAGAGTATGTAGGAGGAATTTAAAAAAAAAAAAAAAAAAAAAAAGACAAGACAATATAAAAATAAATTTAATTTAAAAAACTATATGTTTTGTGTGTGTAAAGGTAGATCAGTGTCACCTCAAAAACTCTCCTTTCCATGTAAGCACTTCCCATGTAAGTTTGTAATTTCCATCTATAGCTGGCATCAGTACTGCAGGAATCCAGTGAAACTTCCTTAAAATGCTGGAGGCTACAACTCATTAGCAGAACCATATGCTGCTTACTGGAGAACTCTTCCTGGGAGGAAGAATACGAGGTACAGGACTAATGTGTAAACAACTCCCTCTGCCTTTGTACTCATTTGGAGGTTGACCTGCCGGTGGACGTCAGGGAGTAGAAAGAGATGACCAGGAAAGAATGTGAGTCTTTTATTCCTTGGAGATGGCAGGCAGGAGAAAGAGAGGAAGCCCAAGTCTTACCAGCAGCTTCAACTTCATAGCAAAAGAGGAACAGTTTCTGATGGCAGCAAGTCCCAGCTGCCTAAAGCAGAAGTATGAAAAAGGCACAGTAGATAGTGGTACCATAATGCAAATAATGAGAAATTTACTTTAATGCAAATAGACATTTGAAAGAGAAACACTGGACACTGAAAAACAATTAACATAAAAAAGAGATTTTCATGTCTTTGGAATTACCTATCAGCCTGAGTAATTCTGAGTATCACTGAAGGTTCCTGTTTGCCCATTTAACCTAATTTTTTATCTTATTTTGTTTTCAGCTTCCAGATGCAAATGTTTGGAAACTCTGATCATATACTTAGTGAGGGAAAATAAATGCCTCCACAATCTCAGGTGTGTTTTGGGTTTTTTTCCATATAACCATAGCTCCATATCCTCGATTGTTTCTAAAGTAGTTTTGCAGTACTCTTTTCATGTCTGCACTACTCAAGCCTGTTGGAGGCCATCTTATTGATGATGAAGATTTAAGATATTTTATTTCCTATCCAGACACTTACTAGAAGTCTGCAGCAACTAATGAAGGACTCTTACCTTTCATTGATCAGATTTGATGTTTAATACATGGAAATTGCCCAGAAGCAATAGATTAACTTACTGATTTTGCTTACATTCCTTCACTGTGGAGGATGTCATTTCCATTATACAGATTGAATGAAGGAGGTTTGGGAATGCAGACAGCTGTAAATATGAGTATTAACATTAAATTCATACAGGCATAGTTTACAATACATCTCCCGGTCAATAAAAAAAGGAAGGGAGTCTTTGCTAAGGGTGGGTATAATGAGAGCAGGTGTTCTTGATGCAGGAATACTAGGAAAGAATATTTTGAAACAAATGTATCTCAGGATCCTTAGAAAAGAGTTTTACAGGGTGTAATGAGGATAAGCAATGTGGAAAATAATTTGATTTTTGCCCTTAAAAAAAAATCCAAACAAGCTGCTCAATATTTTAACAAATATAAGATTGAAATCATAATGTGCATGTGTTTTAATTTAATTGATGAACTATTATACTGGGAATCTGGAGATAATATCAGAGCGGAATATTAGTGGACATTCATGGTTTTAGTTAAATATACTGAGAAGCTGGGAGTCTTTTGGCTTGAAGTCATTCTTAGCTTTCCAGCCCAAGTAGTAATAACAAAAAAAACAGTCTTTCCTCTTTCTTATTAAATCCATCTATTGTAAATATCACCTAGCAGCTGTACAGCCCACTTTATCAGGAAGTGTGCTTGAGTTCAGATAAAGTTTGTTATCTCTACTGAAGTGACCACCCTGTTAGATAGCAGCAGCCCTGTGTGTTTGCATAACTCAGAAAATATCTTCTTCAACACATAATCCCTCTGACCTTTTCTCTACAACATTAAATCAGAAAATCTGTTTTCCAGTGAAACAACATCCCAAAAGTAACAGAGCTTACAGTTCTGTTAGCAGCATCCCATACCCAGCAACAGTGAACTTCCCAGGCAACCTTGTTCACAGTCCCAAAGCAGCAGCAAGCTGTATCTCAGCCATCTGTTTTGCACTACTACTTCATATTTTCTGATAACAATATCCAGAGTGGAGAGTTTCTGCAAGAGTGTCAATCAAAACTAGATAAAGAGCGTTCTGTTCTGAGCAAGGTGACTGACAACCTTGCTGGTCAGATTTCAGTCTATCTCAATAGCAGGGGTTTCTAAAAATTGCAAAATGCAAGAAAATTTTTCAGGACATAGGGGAAAGGGACTGTAGATGCCTGATGACAAAGCCTGGGGAATGGAGAAATTCCTTAATGAGTCTGAGTTCTGGTCTGATCTCTTCCATGCTCCACTTCAGCACACAGATTTGTGCAGGTTGCAGCTCCTTATAACTAAGAACCGGTGGCTTGTGGTTTTCACAAGTCTTGTCTTTCTTGCAATATTTTTTGGAGCTAACTTTTGGTAAAGTTCATAATTTGATTCATATTTCTTATGTTTTATCTTACATTTCACCACTAAAACACCCCACCAAACAAAAACCCAAAATAACCAACCAAAAAAAACCCCACCACAACAAAAAAAAACAGGAAATAAAAGGCAAGTATGCCAATAAATTAAACTAGAGAAGAAAAGAGAAAGAAAAGCACCTCTACTAGTAGCTACTTAGAGTTGGCCAAAACGCTCTACACTGTACCCCCTTCCTATCTGTCTTTGTCATAGCTGAGGAGGAACAGGATCTTTAACCAAATTCTAATATCAGTTTAGATGAGAAAGAATTATGTATTCTTTCTCTTTTTTTAGTATGAGAACTCAACATACAAGTGGCTGAATTCCCCACTGACTGCATTAGTTCATGATGACAGGCATGTCTTTTTCAGAAACAATCTCTCCAAGTATATTTGAAAATAAGAGATGAAAATGAGTTATTTTACAAACTGAAAGTTTTTTTGTAGGCTGGTGTTCTAAAGCCCACAGTAAATTCTGTAATAAAATTTAGTGTCATACTATTTCTCAAAGCTGGGAGAGGACAGCCTAGTCTTAGGCATTTTAGGGTTTAAAAGGGCTTGCAGAATTAAAGTGAATCATAGACAAAGGGGCCAAATGTTTTTCAGACATGTCAGCATGTAACTGATGAACACTTAATCCTTCAGTAACAGGTTAACCTGCTGCTCTGTTCTAGCCATGAGAAATGTCACCATGAGGACTTCCCTCACTTGTCATTTGGACTGTGTCAACCTGCTCTAATGAATTTGCTTCAAAGCCTGAGCTAGTTTACATACTGAAGCACTAAACCAGCTAATTTTCACTCTCAGCTGCAAACATTTTATTGTCAAATCATTCTTCCTTTATCACCTTTCTTTCTTAAATGCTTTCCCAGAGACTGATGGCTAGTGGGAAATTTTTGCATTGGGAAAACTACTGAGGGGTGAAGGAGGGAGAAGAGTCAGATTTGAAAAAAAATTGAAGTTCTTTTGCAGTTTAATGTTTTGGATTCGGACACTTGTTACTTGTGTTACACTTACTGTTGCAATATTTCATTAAACTGTAATGCACTTCAGATGGTTGTGTATTCTGCTTCAGATGAGTGTTCTAACCTTTCAGATAGCATCACATAAAACAGTGGTTAAACTACTCATCTGAGAGGTGAGAAACTGAGAAGGTGTAGAAGCCCAGAAGATAAGGGGCTAATGTGTATGTCTCAAATGCTGATAGCCAGATAGCTGTGGAGCCAACCAAGGATTGTTGGGAGTAACAGCCAAAGAGTGTTAGTAATAACACCCTGTGAGAAAGAGCAGGAGATGTGGCTGGAGAAGGGAGGCTATAGGGAGGTAGGGCAGCACTTTTCTGGGAAAAATATCTTTGTTCTAGTTCCTGGAGAACAACACAGTACAGTATTGTACAGTACAGAAATGAGATTGAGAAGCAGACATGGGCAGTAGGGGCGGGAATCAAGACCACCAAAGATCCCCAAAGCCCCCTGACTCATTTCCAGAAAGGTCTAGAAGAACTGACTGCACAAAGATAATTTGGGTAGGAAGGAAGGAACTTTGCTCCACGGTGGGGAAAACTTATCTATAAAAAGGCAGGCCCATGAAGCCCAGGCATGCAGGCACCTCCAGCTGGAATGACACTGGAGCCAGGGATGGTGATCTCTCTTTCTTCCTTTCTTTTTCTCTCTCTCCCCTGTTTTAATTCACCTCTCTTTTTCTGTCTTCCTTTCACCCTACCCTTCTATCTAAACCTCACTGTTGCATGCTTGAACTAGAAGGTCAGGGACTAACATACCAATTTCCATGCCAAGTGCATAATTTACTAATAAAACTTTTCCAGCTAGTATGGACCATCAGACTTTTGTTGTTCCTTTTGACCATGAGTATCCACGAATCTTGAGTGCTCCCTTTCCATTAAGAGTGGGATATCACAGAAGGGAGGTATAGAGAACAACTTCTAAATGGTTTGCCTGACTCTTGAAGGAATAGGATGTCTAAACTATAAGTCTGTACTTCCCGTAACTTTGAATGGAAAAAGCATGTACTTGTTTGCCCTCAATTTTCTGGTGGGAAACATGAAGGATACAAAAAGTATTCCTCCAACTCTTTGGTAAATCATTGCTGTGCTGCAAATAACCCAGAGATGATTTGAGACACCAAAACAATGATGAGGTACAGCTTTCATATCAGTGGGGTATAGCTCTTGTTTTTCCTTTCAAACCATAGACCCAAATGCTGGAGGAGGTATTTCTTTGAGAGCTTCCATCACAGGCTTCAGATCAGGCCCTTCTGCATGCTGGTATCCCTGGTAATTGGCTACTGTCAGAGTAGAAGAGACTGTGGTACACAATTGTGTGTGCTGCACTGACAGCACCTGTGAGTAAAACCAGATTCATAAACATCAATGACCAGCCTTCTGAAGTACATGTTCATTTGTACTTTAACGTGCAAGTCATGGCATGGTATTTCATCTTTCAGTGGTGGATAATTAACTCCCAAGAAGATTTCTATATGATCAAACCAGAATCTTCTCTTTTATGGGGAGTTTAATGATTTCACAGTGTTGGTTTTTTGTGGGCTATTTTTTTTCCATAAGAGATGTTGTTTCCCAAGTCTATGAATTTTCAGCCAAAATTCCCCTTCCCCTGCTGATCTGCTCTTTGTCAACTGCATGCTTGGATCCCAGCCTCCAGCTGAGAGATGGAGGCATTTTAGGGATGGGCAGAGTAACTCATTTATGGATATTATTTGTAAATTGCTCTAGGATGGTAGGAACTATATAAATATATCATTACTATTAAACTGTCATTCAGCATCCTCTCCCATTTATTTCTCTTGGAAATAATATGGAAATAATATTCACCATAAAAACTGGTTGATAACCTCTACTGAAACAGCTGGTATCCTGACTTGTTTGACAGAAGTAGGCTCTTATATGAAGCTCGACAAATGAAAATGACAGTGAACACTGTTTAAGTTCCTGAACATGTAGTTCAGGCATCTTTTGCCAAAAGATTTTCTGAATCCCTGCCTCACATCTTCCTGGTCATCAAGAGCTCTTGATTGTATTAAAGCACATGTTTGTGGTAGTGCTACACAGCTTAGGCAGTATATTCAGTCCTACTCATGCAGTCGCATGAATGTTTAAACATTTGTGTAGAGACCGTGGGCGAGTGGGTTGAAGGAAAAGAGGATTTGACTGGACTAAGGGAGAAGCCATTATTTTTCCAGATGTTTCTTTCTGTAGGGAGTGAAGGAAGAGGTAATGGTTTGAGTAAGTACAGGGCAAGCCAGTGCTACATATATGAATCTCCAGAATCTCAGTACAAACAGGGTAGGGAAGGTGTTAAATACATCTGTTTCTCTCATAAAAACAATTAAGTTGTTCAATGCATCCACCATAAACTAAGTTCTTTTTGGATAAGATAGCTATAGTACTCCTGAGAGTCTCCATTGGAAAGATTGTGGGTATGTGTTGGTCTTCCTGTAGGAAGACTGAGGCTTCCTATGGTAGAAAGCACAGCAAATAAAGCACTTATTTCCAGAAAATATCCCATCGCAGCCAAAATTTGAGTAGGGAGCTGAAGGTGAGCAAGGATGGAATGAAGATTTCAATTTGGGACTTGGTTGATCACAGTTCACCTGTTTTTATCCCAAAGAAGAACTGTCTATACAATTCAGCTGTTGCTGAACAGGGTCTGTTATGAATCCAGACTTGGCTAGTAAAATCTGTGCAATAAAAACATGTCTTTGATGTCCAGCCCAGTACATAAAAACCAAAAGTATGCTGTTACCAAGGTGAATGGGTGGATGGTTTGGGTTAACATCTGGGCAGTTACAAATGTCACAAGCTTGGAGAGATTTAAAAAACCAATTGAAACATCCAGTGAAGCCAGGTTTCTGGTTTAAATTTAAGAGAAATGAAAATATCCAATATAGTTTATGGAGTTGTCAGGCATGAAATTGCATCTTTGACAGTCTGAAAAACACTGAGAATTTAATACATGTATCTTAGGTAATGACACACAAATAAAGGAGATAACAAATGATTCATGATGCAGTATGCTAAATACCAGACTATGCAGCAGGGGAGAGGTATGTCTGAAGATAGCATGTGGCATGATTATGATACTAGTCTTCCTTCTGGTAAGTGCACACTAAGAGAAAAAGTACACATGGCAGATTTATCCTCATTTGAGGGAATGGTTCCAAAAAAGAAAGATAATCGCAAACTTTAATCTAGAGAAAAAGTTTGTGAACAAGGTTTTTATTTTATCAGATAAAAACCTTTCCTAGGAGAAATTACAGGTTCTTGCTTTTGTCCTTTTCTACTTATGAAGGAAAGCAAAACTGTGTTGGACATGGCCACCTCCAGTATCTTCCAGAAGATCAGTATACGACCTGTCTATATGCTGCATTATTTCAAAGAAGAGGGCATGATAATTGGAGGGAAGTTGAACCCTGTACATTGAAGAGGGAGGTAGGAGAGGGAAACTAAAAGGAGAAAGAAAAGAAGTAGCAACAGCACACTCTTGAAAAGTTCAGCTCTGTTTCCATCAAATCTATGTTCACAGGGACTATAAAACTGCAAGACATAAATTAATATATACACTTCATGTTTTTCTGCATGAGGAGAAGAATGTTTTTCTTGACTTTTGGGATCAATAGAGTTTTCCAGTAATAGTTTCTCCTTCTTGTAATGCCACAAGAAGATACTAATGGATTATCATATACTATTTGATTCACAACCATAGTGTGCAGCCCAATGGCCTCAATGGCTCAACATGTTTCAGACATAATATCTTCTGCACAGAAATGCTGAAAAAGGAAAGAAGACCAACTTAATAATTCAGTACTGTAAAATAAAGGTCAGGCAAAGAAAACCTGTACCAGGAAAGTTCAGTAAAGCTTAGGGAAATCTTTCTTTGGCAATATCTGAATTTTTCATGAAATGTCAGCGGCGGTAGCAGGAAGCCATGTGTGAGTTGTAAGACCGCTTGGATAGCCATATTTCCATCAAGAAAAAGCAAACCAAAAGGAATGTTTTGTGGTGTTAGTAGGAGGAACATGAGGAAACTTCAATATCTTATCCCTTCGTGAGTGTTTAAATTTGTTGGCTTTAGCAATTCTGAAATCTAGTACACATATCTATAAGTTCCAGCAGTTAAAAGAAGGGTATACCAAACCATAAAAGAAAAGAGAAATAAACTGCTTTGAGTACAAATATGAGCCAGCATCTGAGAAGAGAGGAAAATGAAGGGTTGGTGGATTGAGGCAAATTAAACCATAATCAAATTCTCAGCATTATGAGTCTTTGTCCCCCTCTGGTGTCTACAAAGCTGCAGAGGTCTGTGAAACATTTAGGCTGAAAAGGAAGGTGGTGGCTGTTGTTGCTGTTCTGTCTGCTTTGTTTGAAATCCAGACAGGTGCAAGTGATCCTGGACTATTCTTGCTACCTCACTGCTAACAAGCCATACAGGAATATCCTGTTTCATGAATTATACCTGATAAACCCAGCCACAGAACATTTCTGGCTGTGAGCTGTCTTTTGTGCCTAATGGGTCTTAATGGAGATGGAGGCAGGCAGAATCCTTTCCATGTGGCTAAATTATTTGCTTCAAATGGCTTTTTCATGGATTACGAGGGGAGTGGATACTGGGATTTCAGTCATAGAGGTGCTTTTTTTCAGAGACAGTTGTGTCTGTGTTCATGCTCACACCTGTGTGCTTATGGGGTGCAGAGTGGAATGGCACTTTGTGCCTGCTCACATTACAATTCAAAAGGAGGATGACAAGGGTCAGTCCTTTTCCATGGTGTAACTTTATTGTATCATCTTGCTGAAACCCCAGTTATTCTTAGCTGCTTATTAAAAGTTAGCTGAAAGTGTAGGATATGAGTATGTTAATTCATGAAAGCACAGATCTGCCAACAGTCACAGTAAGCATTTATAAGAGATAGCCACAGTGAAATGCAGGGCTGAAGTCACCAAAGCTGTGCCTAACTTCTAGGTATCTGTACACTATTGGCCAATGCATTGCTTTTAGTCACCCAGGTATTCCAGAAATTGCAGAGACAGAAAGTGCTTCAGAAAAAGAAACACCAAAAGAAAGCACAGTAAATGGGCATTTGCCAAAAATGATAAGAAAAGCTGAGGATTGATGTGATTCTGAATATCTCCCTTCCCCTCCCTACAGTGCTCTTATTACTAACATAAAAATGAAAGGCTGGAAAAATCATTCCTGGTTAGAAGAGGTAATGAATATCACTCCTTTCCTCCAGTACCACCATCTAACCAGAGGCCTTGCTTGGGAAAAATATAAATGTGGAGGGCACTTCCTTGGCCTTGTGAATTTTGGTACTTCAGAGTAAGGAAGGAGTTTTTTCTTTTCATAGGTGGAACTGTATGTTGGCACATGCACCTGAAGTGGCTATTAGAATCCTGTTTCCCTTGGGAATCTAAGCTGAAAAATCCATTGCAGATGTTATTCCAGCTGGCATCAACTGAATGAACAGGTGCCTTTTCACCAGCTGGTGCTACACTAGTGACCAAATGCTATCATCTGGATCTCAAACAACTAACCACAGATACTGGCTGGAAACTTTCTTTACCTGCTTCTTTTCTGCTTAAACCGAATCGCCAGAGTGATACAAAATTGCGTAGTTTTATTACCCTTGTCTTCTGTGAATATTTATACAAACTCATCCTTCAAAGGGTCTGTCTTTGCATCTATTTGTTTCAGTGTAACCACTCTAAACCACTTTCAGGATCTGATGTTCCTTCAATATTTTGAATACACTGGGTCTAGTTAAAAGCCCATGATAGTCAGAATGAATCCATTAAGCTAGTGGATTCTGGAAAATATTTGTTTTGTTCACCATCCTAGAGTAAGAGTTGCTTTTCCCAAAATATATAAATATTTCTAGTGGTGTTATGCTTATTTATATGTATTTTCCCACCACTACTGAGATCACCTATACTACCAGCACTGTGCATATCATGAGCACAGTGCAACTAGATAAATGGGCCCATGCCTGAAGCTAAAACTATCATTTTGGAAAATATTTGTAGATCCTACCTTATGTTGCAGAGAGAAACACAAAGTGCAAACCCCTAGAGCATTTGTTATGTTCACTAAGTTATGACTTGGAAAAAAGCTGCACTAGAGAAGACTGTTGGATTATTGTTAATGTATCAAGGGGCATACTAGACTAGCTATTTATCTTCTCATTGAGTCTAGTAGGAGGCAGAATTGTACTTTCTGCATCGCTCTGAGGTGCTGCTGCAGGTCTGTTTGCCTGTCTGTATGACAGCTGTAGCTTCTGAAATGACTGAAATCCCCCCAAACACCTAATTTCAAAGCATCTAAATATGGAGACAAGTGAGAAGTGATAATGTCAAGATCCTTGTGTCTAATTACTAGGTCCAGAAACATCTTTCAGATGTTCAATTTGTGAATGGTCAGGAAGGGTTAAATCTTCAGGAATGTTAGAATGATATATCTTCACACACTCTTTGTGACAGCTTTCCTTTTATTTATGGTAATTGGGAAGTAATGGTATTCTGTCAGGTCACCTGTGAAACATCTGGCTTCAGTTTTGGTAAAGTAGTGCATCAAAGGAGTTAAAATTTATTTGACTATGCTTGGCACAGGTCAGAAAACATTTGGCTGTCAATACGCCAGGTAGATTTATGGTTACGCATGGACAGAAAGAAAGATTTGAGCAGATTTCAGAGAAATAAAAATGCTCTTTTCCTTTGATAAATCTATTGGATTTTCATTTTTGTTCAAGTCAACTTGAACAAAACTTGAACAACCAGCAACAGATGCAAAATGCACCTGGTTTTTCATATTACTTGGTACAGAGTAATATGAACAGTGAAAAAAACCCCAAAAGGGTGATTTTCTATCCCTTGAAAGTGACAATTTTTGTTTTGATCACCCTCTATACAGTAGATAAATCAAAAATATTTCATGTCAGTGCAGTGCCCGAGCTTAAAGTTATGTCTTAGCCAAACCTCTTTCTGAGTACTGTGATAATTTACTGTCACTTACTCTAATTGTAGACAGCAATTACAGAATCACAGAACGGTGGAAGTTGGAAGAGGCCTGTGGAAGTTACCCGACCCAACTCTCCTGCTCAAGCAGGGTCACCTAGAGCTGGTTGCCCAGGACCAGGACCAGGTGATTTTTTTTTAATCTTCAAGGATGGAGACTACACAACCTCTTTGGGTAACCTGTTCCAATGCTGTCACCCTCGCAGTACAAAAGTGTTTTCTGAAGTACAAATGTGTTTCCTGATGAACAAATGAAGCCTTCTGTGTTTCAGTTTGTGTCCATTGTCACTGTTCTTTCACTGGAAAGAACCTGGCTCCATCTTTACCCTCCATTAGGATATCTAATTCATTGATTAGATATCTTTGAGCTGTCTCTTCTCCAGGCTAAACTCCCAGATATCCCAGAAGAGGTGCTTCAGCCACTTTAGCTGTTTAGTGGTCCTTTGATGGACTTCCTTCAGTATGTCCATGTCTGTTTTGTACTGAAAACCCCAAAACTGCAGATGTGACATCACCAGTCCTCAGAGAATACCCGACTCTCTGATAGCACCCTTGTTGATGCAGCCCAGGATACTTTTGATTCAAGGACATGTTTCTGACTCATGTTCAACTTGATCATTTTTTCAATAGGTATCAGATCCCCTGCTTTGTCCTGTTTCCCACATTTTCTTTTGTACAACTGCTTTCCTGCAATATTCAGAGAAAATTTACTCTTTTATGTGTTTATCTGAGGGTGTTTTTTCCAGGTGAAAGATTTCCATTCTACTACATCAAATAATAGATTATTCCTTCTACAGGAAATACACAAAATTGATTTTTCTTCTTTTCCATTTCTACTCTATGCTCAGGGGTGTACTGTACTCCCTTTTCAGCAGTACCTTCACACTGACACACATACTTCTGCTACAGACTGATCATGATACAGGTGCCAAATACTGTTTCTATGATGCCTCCTCATTAGTGCAGACAGTCTGGAGTGTTTGCAAGCAAGAATATATTAATGGGAAATTATTGGGGTTGAATGAACCTGGAAGGTCTTATTCGTCTCCTGACAAAAATAATTTATCAGGTATTTCCTTTTAGTGCTTCTGCATCTCTAAACTCACAAATATGAGGAATCATAAAGACATTTTCAATCTAGGAACCATTCCATGCTGTGACATTACCTGTGTTTTATCAGAAAGCAAGAAAGATGGCTGTTCAGACCCTTCCTTACTTAAAAAAATTGTATACCAATGTGAGTGTAAGGGCAAGGCATGGCAGGCAAAGTTGCAGTTCTCTCCAGGGGTGGATGATGGAGTCTGTTTGAAGCAGATCTGTTGATCAGAGAGAGTGGAAGGACAGAGCTTGTGGAGAGTGCTGGAGACTGTGCTAGGTGTACTTGCCACCAGAGGACTATGAGGCAGTGCTGGCAATTGGTGCCTGCTTGAGAGAGGACATGTCTGCACTCTGGTGCCTGGCTGGCAGCATCAGTAGTCACCTTGGCTCTCTGGCAGCCTGCACATACACGAGATGAGCAGCAGTCCATGGCTAAGTAGAAGTCCATGGCTAAGTGGAAGCGCATGAAGAGGTTTTTCTCCCTCTGCAAGTGGGACCATCCAGAAAAAATTTAATCTTACCACAGCTCTAACAGCCATGAAAAGTGAGACATGAAGGAAGATTTCAGCCTAAAATGAAAAAAAATGCTCTAAAATGTTGAAAATCCTTCAGCTTTTTGAGAGCATGTGAGGAATGAAATTTAAGAAAATCTTAGGCTTACTGGTGGTTTATCAGAGATTATTTTGGAACTCTTTACTTCAGTATTGTCTGAAGACAGAATTCAGAAGCTAAAATAGAATTGTCTTGATAGTAATTTCATTTGTGCCATTTCAAGCTCTAGGTTTGTGTTGAGGCTCAAAGTACAAATTTGGTACTTGGTGGGAACTGTTTCTCTTATTTCTTCGAATTCACTGAAAAACTTGGCTCATGAAAACCAACTCAAACTTTCCTGGGGTTATTTGAACACTAGATTGAAGTCCAGCTTACAACAGCAGAAAGCAGACAAAACTTCAAAGATTTTTGACAGAAATTTTAAAGTGGGGCACTTGGAAACAGGAAATAGATGGTGCGAGATTTCTGGAATTGCTAGTTTGCTCAAGGAATACATACCAGTAACATTTTCGTCCACTATTTTGACTTGTTTTTGTTACAATGTAAAGGATTAGGCAGAAGTCCCCCTTTTTGCACACTGAGAAGGCATATGCCACACAGGCACCTCCTACGAACTTAGGCTGGAGAAAAATTCAGGAAAAAAGAACAGTCTAATAAAAAAAGGATTGATAAATGGAAGCCCCAAACCCAAGCTTATTAAATAGTTCAGGATGCTGACCTTCAGCCTTATGACTTCAGAGACCTATAGATGTTCAGAGCTGTGAAACAGCTTTGTGTTTACCAGGATAAATGCAGAGAGGGTAGCTCTAGGCAAGGCAGAAATTACACCAAGAATATTTTGTGGAGGCCAAACCCACAACTTTACAACCTGTGAAGAGAAGCATAAGACTTCCTAAACACCCTGGCTAGAAATAACTGTAGCTGGAAGCATAAGCTGACGAACAGGTTTTTTGCATTAAATCTTAAGCTCTTTGAAAGAGGGTGGTATGAGAATTAAGACTAGAAGAATTCCCCTAAGGGAGAACACTGATGGAAGAAAAGACAATACTACAATTACTTGAAATAAGAGGAAAGTAACAGAATTCAAAAGTGGAATTCTTTCCTTGAAAGGAATCTGCTTTGGTCAGGGGGTGATGGAGAGGACTGTAGCTGGAG
>NW_008236217.1:4562260-4566037 GCF_000691975.1 Corvus brachyrhynchos | reverse complement strand
GGTGGTGGTAGGGTGTAAGGGGCTGAAAGAAGAGGGAAGCATCTGGACACCTGGGCAGTCTAATAGGAAATAGTGCCAGAAGGCACTATTTTCTCTGGTTCTAACTTCAGTGTATTCCATGTTACAACAGATTTATATTCTACCTGCTAGCCATTGGTTACCACCTGTACTATGTTTCTGGGTCATAAGAAGAGAATTTAACAGATTTGGTATTTGAAACATGTCTTATACCCACCCTTCCATAGGATGGACAGGACCAGGTGACCCTCAGCCCATCTCACAGCCAGTCCTTGTAGGATCATAGGCTGGATTTGTGCTGGAAAAGACCTCAGAAGGTCTCCAGTGCAAACTCCTTCTTAAAGCATGGTCTGCTCTCAAGTCAGACCAGATTGCTTCACATCTTGACAGCTTCCAGTCAGTTCTTGAAAATATCTAAGGATGGAGACAGCACAACCTCCTCTGGGCAGGCTCCTTCACTTCCTGACAGTTGCTATGGTATAAAAGTTTTTTTCCTTAAATCCAGTCTGAATCTCTTCTTTCAGGTTATGTCTGTTATTTCTCATCGCTCTGCCATGCACTGGTGGCTGCATCTTGTTGATGACCTCCTTATGGGTACTGAGCTCCTGTTGTTATATCCCCCCAAGCCACCAAAATCCAAAGATGAGATAACACTATCATTACCCTACCCTCATTGTGTTACAACACCTAAAGGCTAAAGGGTACTGTTATCTGCAGTGCAACTTTCTTTATTAGAGCAAAAACTTTCTGAAATGGAGTCACAAAGAAAGTGATGCAAAAAAAGCCAGAGATTTGGTCTTGCTAAACTGTGATTGCTTTTCCAGACCTTCATGGTTCTGAAAATAAAATATCACAAGAACTTTTTAAATTTCTGCTACTTCCTTATTTTTTCCTTTGGCATCTCATCATTAATATAAAACCAGCTCTGTACATGAGGAATATATAATTTAATAAAATTTGATAAAAGTAATTTTTTAAGGCTTTGAGTGGATGTCTGAGCCTTAAAAAAAAAAATTCAAAGTGGTGAATAGTGCCCATTAAAGATGATCTGAAGAAATGCATGGAACAGAACGAGCAGAAGGTCTAACAACTCTTCCAGCAAGAAGATTCTCAGAGAGACATTGTGTCTTTACTTCTAGGCATTAAGCACCTACAGAAAATTTTGAAGTCACTTGTCAAGTTTATCAGTGCTTTGAACATTCTTTTAATCCAAAACCAGAAAACCTCTGTTAAATTTTGTCAGGCATGTATTTTGCCAATAAAATCTGTACTAAAAAAGATAAAATATCAAGCTTTAAGTCTTGAGAAACCATATGAAGGTGTTTACAGAAGGTTCAACACAGATCTATTCAAGCAAAGCAAAGGCTGAACAAAATAAGTCTTATATACAAACCTTTAACCAGAACTTCACACTTTGATAACCATTATAGAAAGGCAGAAACAGAAACTAAAGGCTAAGATTCCTAAAAGACTATCCAGAAAAGAGGGACCTGAAGGCTCAAAAAAATTTGAATGCCTAACTCCTAAGCAAAAACTCCCATCTAATACAAATAGGAAGAAAATTCCAGCTAAAGCCAGTGTGAACTGAAAGATGAAACAGGCCATGACCCAAGCCCCTTCAGGCATTCAGAGTACTCTAAAAAGAAAAGAGGAGAGAAAAAAACACACCCCGAAATGCCCAAACCTCTTCAACTTCTTTGTAGCAAAGGTATTTAAGCTCCTGCCAAAAATGCTGAAACTTTATTAGATTCCATCTGTGAGACAAGGACAGAACATAAGGCAAGGACAGAACCCGGTCAGGATCTCTAAAGTTATTCACTGCCTTGTAGTTCTATTCCACCAATAAAGTCAAATGTAAGTTGTTGGCAAGCAGACTGGAAAAAGGATGTCCTAGGCTGATAAATACCTAAAACGCAGGGCCTATCTTAGACTGCACAGATGAACTGATTCCAACCATTCTTATGAAAGCAGAGAGGAAAACAATGTTTTCTAACCATAAAACAAAACAGGAAAAATATCTCTGATGTTGGAGAAAAACAAGGTCAGTTTTTCTAAAGAACAGATTTGGGGAAAAGGGTGTTTTTTTTACTCTACTGAACTGACACATAATACAGGATACAAACAACTACTGTCAAGATCATACTCATGTTTAAATATTTGCAAGGTCATTATACATTTTGAAGTTCAAGAGAGTTCACTGAATGAAAAATAATCAAGGAGTAAAGTGCTGGATCTCCATCCTTAGAACAGTTAGGACAGGGGCTACATACATATTTAATTATTACTACAGAAATATTAAGTATTAAAACCGTCTTAAGATTTTTTTCTAAGTCCAGCTGATAAAGCAAAAAGCTGAACTCACGAATAGTCTTTTTGTGAAATCTACAAGAACGTGAACAATATATATATGGATATAAATGCAGATTTGCTTATTTCTTTGGTAATTTAGCATTTTATATGTAGGTATGCACATTTTTGTTAGAGATGGACATATATATTGAGCCTAAACCCATGGCCCCAGTTCCAGATGAAAGTAAAAAAAAAATCTCTGAATGAGAACCGCTAGTATTTTATCTGCTGGTCATAATGATACGCTCAGGATCCTCTTGTAAGATGACAAGCCCTCACATTTGGTGTGCTTTTTACATTTTTATAATAATTACTTGAATACACCCACTGACTGGCAGAAAATATTGTGGTACCTCCTAGAAAAAGAGAGAATTCATAACTGTGGATACATCTTATTAGAGATGAGAGATTTTCCATTTATAGTCTTTTTATTCTTTCTGAAATAACCCTAGCACTCTCTGTTGCAATTTAGATTGAGGAAATGATATTGTCAAAAGCAATTGAAATGTTTAAAGCAAAACAGTGGATTGTTCAATTACCCATATAAATCATGCAAAGGAAATTCCAAAAGAATTTTCAAATTGTATTATCAGCTAGTGCTGTGGTCAAACATGATGTCTATTTAACTGTAGAAATCAAACATGAACATGAAGGTTATGAAAAGTCTTAGCAGAAGATTTTGAGGGTATTTTGTCCCCTTCATCACAAGTAAATGGCAAACATGTGTGCACATTAACCTGAACTTAATCTTTGTCTGTGATGCCACAACACACTCAGCAAGCCCCTACAGGCAGTGCAATACAGCCCATTGTCAGCTCTGACCCTGCTCAGCTGCACTATGTACAGCAGGAGAAATGCCCCTGCTGTGTGCTGAGTACAGAGGCAGCACTGGAGCACCCCCAACTCCTTTATTCTTCGAGCTCTTCTCCAGCCCCATCCCATACAGCTGATCTGCATGGGAGTGCAGGGTGGATGCGCTGGTGAAGTGTGGCAGGAGCAGCACCTTCCGCTTCTGCAGAACTCAGTGTGCATGCACAGCAGCTCCCTGACTGCAGAGACCCCATCTGCTGGGGCTGTGGGGTGTCGAGGAGCTCTGCTGGAGGCCATGCCACAGCCAGGTCTTTCCAAAGATCTGGGCAAGTGGTTTGAGTCCCACTGAAATCACTGTCCTGGAGGCAAGAAAGAATGTGTACTAACAAAAACCCAAAAACCTTGTGTGTGTTTAGTCCTGCTCCTGCTTTCAAGTCACTGCTGTTGTCTCATCCATCACAGACACCCCTTTCTTCTGGATCAAGTCTCTGCTTTCAGCTCTTTCAACTCATTAGTGAACCATTCAATGTGTCTTCCTATTCTGATGCCAGTATTTATTACTCCAATATGGGAAAAAAACATGCATGAGAGAAGGGAAAG
>NW_008236217.1:4522179-4562024 GCF_000691975.1 Corvus brachyrhynchos | reverse complement strand
AAGAGCAAAAATTATTAATACATTTTCTTAGCTTTTTGCACTTAGACTGTCAAAAAGATTCATGAGTGAGCAATATAACAGTAGGATAATTAAAAAGCCATTCTTTTGGAATGTCTTCAGAAGTCCCCGTTTTTGGCATGCTGCTAAAATAAAAGTCAGCATGAAAGTTACAAAAGATTCTATTTTTATTTTCACTCCAGTGATTTTCCCCCCTGCTAACCTGACTCAGATTTCTTTCTTCTTTATGTGCAAAACTGAAGTAAATGAAGCACAGATCAAAATACTTCAGCTAAGGGAGGAATCATTGAAAGGATCATTTCTTTAACAAGGATCACTGACTTGCCTTCCACATTTTCTACAATCACCTTCATTTTTCTTCAGAAGTCAGAGGTCCCTAAGCAAAATTTGACTTTAAAACAATTTAAAAATTCTCCATGCCCCTGCCACCTATAAAGGATTAAGCTTGTATTATTTCTCTACTATTTTGAACAAAATTTTGAATTATTTTTGTTTACATTTATGTTTTAAATAGACTTCCTGGATTCATCAGATAACTCATTTCTACTTTCATCCAACATATACCCAGCTCATCTCTTAGAACAGCCTGTGGTCTGGCCATTCTCAACTCCAACCTTTCATCACAAAAACCAGATTGAGGAGTTAAAAAGTCTTATTGATTGCCACTTTAGCTGTCTGAACAAACCCCACAAAATTAAAGCAGCTCAGGGCCTGGAAACTTCTTTTGGTTTAGGTAGGTGGCCATGTTCAAATAGCCTCATGTTTCCCTTGAAATTCTACAGTTTCTCAGCTGAATTTCAAGGGAATGTGTTGTAATTATCTTCTTATCTGTTTCCTACCCTTTCTGAGGAGTTGAGCTTTCCTCAGTGTTAGAAATCTAAAACAGGTCACTGAAATGAAATATATATATTTTTTTTTTTAGTACTCAGATCAGCTCTGACTTCAACCTACATCTGAAACATCATTAAAAGAATGTGCATGCAGATTCATGACATTTATAGGGCTGGATGTTATGGTATGCTCCCAGTTTATGGCCTCCATGTATGAGGCTTCATAAACATCTTTTGTGAAATCCTATCTTCGCTCATGATAATGTTGAAATTCCCGTGGATGTCAGTGGAGCCAGGCTGTCACTGCTCATCTTTTTCAGGGGCTTGTTGGTAGGTTTTCAGCCCTTCTCTGCAGTGTAGAATTTCTGTTATCATGGTTGTGCTGGTAAAACCCCTTAATGCAACTCCAATGCACAGGGAGGTTTGCAGACTGGAAAACTCTTTTGTAGGTGTGCTTAAACTAACTTCTTGAAAGTCATAGCCAAGACCAACTAGAACTCCCTTTTGCCAACATAAAAATGTTCATGTCAATAACTTTCCTGGAATTGGATCATAAGTTTGAAGAGGGTGCACGTGAGTTTTCCATGTAATGCAAATGTAGACAAGTCAGGGCAACGTGGTGGGATGGGTATGGCCCACTTGAGGGGGTTATGAAACAGCTTCTTTTTAAAATTGGCTATAAGTTTTGAATACTTTATACAAAGTTAGGAGAGGAAAAGGTCTTCATTACTTTGATTTGTGCTACTGAAGCACTCAAATATTTTGACCAAGTTCTATGATCCTACTGGCAAAACCTTCTAGGACAGGACCTGCACAAAACACCAACAATGCATACGTAAGGCAGGATAGAAGAGAAGGATGTAGATATTGTTGGCATGCATAAAGAGTATGGGCACAACATCACCATTAAAGCATTTTTCAGTATTTTTTTAAGCAAAGACTAAAAAGACAACTAATAAGTGACCGTCACAGCTAAAACATCTTTTTGAACTGTGAGGGGCCACTTGAAAGCAAGTGCTAAAATGGTCTTGCTTGAAAGTGCAGCAATCAGCATAAAGGTTAGCACTAGGTCAATCAGAGGTGGAAGTTGATGTTGTGATAATGAATAAGAAATAGGTGGAAGAAAGCCATGAATGGTCTTGGAAGTGAAATCACTCTTGTTTGAGGGGCAGATGAGGATCCAATTGTGCACTAAGAGAAGGGATATCAAGATCAAAGCTGGGAAGATGATCATTAAAACAGCATTCTCGAAGGCTCTGACCAGACAAGACTGCATTTGTCAAGGTCAGAGGGAAGGATGTTTAAGATATGAGTGTCTGTGTGATTTGAACTGCCTGTTACAAATCTTGTTGAAAGATAAGATTCCTTGAAAATGTAGGGTGTCAGGAAATGTCTGGTAAGAAGTGTAATGGATTGTGCACATTCATGTAGTCATACACAGAGCATTTCAGCTCTCACTCATTCATGACTATGGCATTAAGCAAAAGTGGTCATGAGTGGGAAAAACTGCCTCAAGTGTAGTCCAAAACTGAATATAATTTGGTGACCATGAAGTCTTAGGTACCTGTAATCTAAATGATGTTTTTTCCTTGTTGTGGCAGCAGGATCTATTCACCTTCATAATTAAGCACACTTACTACTGTGGTCCTTAGGCTGTAACAGAAGAAATCCTGGCAAAAGATCAATCAATATCTATATGAATAACTATATCAATCAATATCTATATCAATAACTATAAATAACGAGAAAATTCCAAAACCTATTTAGCTAGGCTTATGAAAAAAAGAGAATGTTTATGAATCTGTGCTGCGGCTGAAACATTTGCTAGAGAAATGGGCACACTTAGCAAGACTTCTAGAAAACCTTTGAGGATATGCATGTCTAGAGAGCTAAGTCTGGGTCTGGAAAACGCCATTAGCCTTCCAGATATGATACTAATTATTAATGCTGGGTTGCTCATAGAGTGAGTGCTGAAATCCATCTTACCAACTGTGGGGAAAAAGAGAGCTCTGGCAACAAGCTAGGAGAGCCACATGTGTGTTTGCAGGGAGTAGTGAGTAGGTACTTGTTTTGCTGAGATCTTCCACTAAGCTTTTGTCAGCACCATATTTAGTTCAGCACTATCTGCCTGAGCTGCAACATTTCAAATTGTGTTGTTCACATACAGGTGGAAATATGGTTTTAGTACTGTGGCACAGACCTAGGTGAACCCTCCTAAGACGTCAGTGTTCCAACAAAAGGCCATGTTGTTATTGGGTCTCACTTCTGACTGATGCAGAGGAAAACATCAGCACAGGTCAAGGGGAAAGTGAAAAAAATGAGATCCAGACTTAAGTATGCCCCAAACCTCACAGATTTTCATGCAAACATTACCACATTAAAGAAGCAATTTATCTTCAGAAAGATGCTCTAGTTGTGTCATATAGAAACACAAGCAGCACATACTGAATTTCCAGTCCTGACTGTATGTAGTGGTTTACCTCTATGCCCAAATGTAAAGCAAGTAAAGAACAAAATCAGTCTGAAACTATTGCTCACAACAGAGTTGGCCTCTAGAGATGGCTTTTCTGAAATGTAAACAGTGAAGTGAGATTGTTCCATTTTCTACTGCAGTGCTGTTTATTTAAACCCAAATCTGCAAATATGATTGAAGTTTGGCTTGGATTCAAAAATTTGATAAGGTCTTTAAAGCTACAGTACCATGTTTTGAATCAAAGACAATTTCAGTTCTTTTAGACTTTTTGTTATGTCGTTAGGCAACTTCTCTTTCTTTGGCTTATTTTAAAATAATGTTTAAAAGATATTAAAAGTGGAACAGTGGGAAACACTGCTATAAAACACAAAACCACACGCACAGTTTGTCTGCTGAATAGAATCTGGGCCTCCGAGGCCCTTGCTGAGTTTCAAAGATTTGCAAGAGTTTGCTCCAGGGTCATCTTGGAGCTTCTGGCTAATGTGAAAATATAACAACAAGAATTTTCAAAGAATTTTAGGCACCAGGAAACTATGAACAAAAACTCATCCTAAGATCTGTAAGCCCCAGTGGAGTAAACATCACTTGGAACCTGATGCACTTCAAAGTGAAAGGATTTTTAAAAATACATCAGCAGCATTTAATAATCTTTTACTTTTAGATGGACTGATAAAACAGGCTGAACTTAGCAGAAGGCTTGCAGCTGAGGTCAGCACTCCCTAGATTGCAGCCACATAGTATCCTTAACTGAAAAATGTTTAAAGGCTGAACAAAGAAAAGAAAATGTCATTATGTCCTATTTCCAAGCAGTATAATTAAAGTATTGCATAAATAACACAGCTTCCCTAAGGTCACACCAAAAGATCAGTAGTAATGTAGGAAGAGGTGTAAGAACTTCAGGTGGTGAATCTTCAGCTTTGTCCTGAAAACAGCATTGTTTCTCTAATTATGAGAATCCTAACAGTCAGGAGTCTTAGATAGTTACTGAATTCCTACTTGTTCTACTGTTGACTCAAAGAAGGTTGTAGTTTCTCTAGGTACTTGGAAAGAGAAAATGCATAAATTATTTGCATTGATAGCAACAGAAGGCAGTTTCTAAACTTCTTCTGTCTTCAGGAAATGATGATTATATCTTATTAATACAACTACAACTGCATCAAAAGCATTTTTGCAGCACCTGCTCTCAAAATTAGTTGCCTAACATGATATGCTTAACATTGAAATTCAGCTGACCATTATTCAGACTTTTTTTAAAAAAATAATATTTATTATGAATTTAAACAAAACCAACACAACTTATCCAGGTATGGAGTTCAGTAAACTACATCATCAAACATTTGGGAGACCTGCACAATCAGATTGAAATACTGGCAAGACTACTGGACAACTTTTCTGTTACATAGAAAGTTTCTTTCTTCTCCTCCCTTGATTATGACACTGTTTCCAAAACAGTAATTTTTAAGATATGCCCCTGGCATGATATTTCATTCTTACACACTGGAAAGTTGCAGGCTAGCATCTTCATGGAGGCTTTTGCAAGGAATTGAAGGCATTTTTACCAAATGCCTAAGGTCTGTAATTCACCCAGAACATTCACTTGCAAATTTTTCCTCATTGGAAAACGGAAATGTGGCTTTCTCATGTGGCAGCCTCATGCCAAAGAGAAATTTCCCCAGTTTGCCACATATCCAGAATGGTTATCAAGCATTGTGGTGTTGTCCTAAGTGGTGGGTCAAATGGAAGCTGTGGCTTTGCATGCACTTCAGCATAGCAAAGCTGAAGTCAGTGCTACAGCATTTTCCCCAACTGAGAATATGGACTTCAGTTCACATCTGGACATTTTGTGTCTTCACAAGACACTACTGTCTAGGAATTCGTGAAAATTATCTATGTCTGGCACAAAACAGTCTATACAGAAAGCAGATTACAGCTGCCTCACAGAGTCTCTAAGTGCCAGAACATCCAGCAGCTAGATGGGCCTCTGTTGATGGATTCATAGAAAACATTAACCTCAGAAAAATTAATATTAAGCCAGAACCATACATCAACTGTATGACAGCAGTGGCTGGGAAACAAGAGTTCAAATACATGTGTTTACACAACATACATACACACATGCACAGGCACACCAAGTTTCAGGTTTTGTTTTCATTTTGTGCTAGGAAGAATCTGGGATATCTTGAAACTCTCATTGTTTTCCTCTGAAACTGGGTAAAACATGGAATCCTCGTAATGGAAAGTTGCTACCCTCAGCTTCTGGAGCCTTGCCACCCCTAGCCTGAGAACTCCAAACCACTATGTAGCACGGGACATAGCTCTCTTCTTCCCTTGTGAGAAATATCATCCTAAAATAGAGACTCCTCACAAAAATCTTTTGAAAAAACTAGATTATATCCTTAAAAGTTACATTTTCAAGATATCAGCATTTTCAAGGGAAGAGGTGTTTAATAAAAAAATATTCCTGACTAGCTTGTATGTGGAAAACCCCTTGAGAACACATTGACTGGCACCTTGATGCTTGATGCATCCCTGCTTAGCCAGACCATATCCTTAATATTATCCACAGGTAAAACTATCATGTCTTTCATCCTGAAAGGATGTGAAAGTAGTCCTAGGGCAGCACAGACATGGTGCAAATGACTCAGTCCTGTCTCTGGTAAATATCTGAATCCCATTTGCTCTTCAAACCAGGGTAATAGGGGCTAGTCCTTGGTGGAACTGTTTCTCCAAATTAACTGCAAATTTTACGGATTGAGGTCAGCAAGACAGCAGCACATATGGTACAAAGGCTATGGATGGGATTTACCTTAGATTTGGACTTCAGTTGCTGTTGCCAGTAGTATAACCTTGTGCAGTTACATGATATATGTCTTTTTTTTCTTTGGCATACAGCTGCATGCCTATGCCAGTGAATATTATGATCTTTCCTGCAAATATGTACTATATCCCTCCAGACCAAATTACTTTAAATAAACCTATGTTTATAAATGAGCACACCCATGTTAACACTGATACATAACACACACGTTGCAGTAAAGTTCATCAGACTTAGAACTAGGGCTTAGTTGTACCAGTCTGGCAAATGTCTCATTGGAATACTTTATTCTAATAGTTAAGTATAGAAGTGACTATTCCAGGAACTCTGAGAGACACATGCTTGGCTCATTTTTATTAGGTATGTCTGTAAATAGTGGTGCTGTGCTGGCTGGCACCAGAATAGGGCTTGGCCCTCAGCATTGCACAGGGAACAGAAACTTGGCAAGTCTCCCAAGTTTATGTTCCTTACAAACCACGTATAAATCAGACCTGCCCAGCAAACTGGTCCCATTGCTAGAGTCCCTATTCCCACATACAGGATTAATCTTTGAAGCCAAGTGCCTCAAAGATGTTCTTGTTTGAACTGTGGTGATGTAAACATTAAGGTTTCAAGGAGTTTATTCCTTCAGCAAATATTTTTACGAGACAAATAACAGCCCCCCTATTTTTATATTGTTTCTTATTTTCTTTGTGGAACCATAAAATTTAATCTACAATAACCTGATGAGAAAAGAATTACATATCTACATGATTTTTTTTTTATTATTACAGCTACCGTTTCACAGCTTTTCTCATCCCACATGGTTATGTATATTTGTTTTGCTCTCTAACATATGCATATTATTTTACATATGATTTGAGATATGTGTATGTAAAGTTAAACTGAAGTGCTAAACTTTTATCTTGTTGGGACAGAATATGAAGTATTGTAGAACTAATATATATTGGAACAATGACACATTTTGTTCTATATATGCTACTTATTTCCAAAGAGCCTTGTCATTAATAAAGCAGGCCTAATTTTTCTGCTCCTGTAAGTTTTTGAAATGGAGGACTTCCTGATCTATTCATGCTGTTAACTATGTTAATAATATTAACTTTATGCTCCAGTTTGGAGTAGACAGTGGTTCAAATAGGGCTTGATTTTCTCAGCTCTAATTAGTATTGGCTAAAGAGTTAAGTATTTTTGCCCTTATCCTTGTTTGTCACCCATGAAAAACAGATACTGAAACCCAAGCAGAAACCACTTATTCTTGAAGCTGTGTATAAAATTGTCTCAAGAGATTTCTGAATTGCAGCCATAATGAATTGATTTGCAGAAGAGAATGATGTTTAAATAAATATGTATGTATGTATGTATGTATATATCACATCATGTAGCTAGATGCTCAGAAGGCAAAGTAGTACTTCTCCACAGAATATAATGTTTCATCTTTAGACTGGAGAGAATTTTATTGGCTTGAAAAGTAGATCTCTTAATGAAAATACCTACAGAGAGAGAAGTTATGTTTGACAAGCATGTTCCAAAGTAATACTCATATCACTAGTAACAGCTTTTATAATTAAAACAAACACATCACATCAGTCAAATTCATTTGGGCTGCAAAGGCTGTAGCTGCTGCCATTAACAATTACATTTGCCATGAGTCTGTGGGAATAACTTATACTTCTGAGTGTATAATATAATTTAATTTCTTATGCAGAGAGACTTTTGTTGTTAAATGAATCTAATATAGTGATAAGGCTCTCAAATAGCTGTACAAGTTCACCAGTATACTTAATAGTGGCTATTTTCCCCAAATTCTGTAAATATAAAATGTACACATCTGATGCTGCGGGGTTTTGAAAGGTAAAGCATTAGTATTTATTCTTGGGATACTGCTACTAAAGGCAAAAGGTAAAAGAGCTGAATACTAAGCATTCACTATATTTTCTCTGCAAGACATTCCACCTCAAAAAACTTGTACATACAACTTCTACAGCAGTGAATTTTTCAGAAATCTTCCCAGTCCTTGTGGAAAGGTGCTTGCCAAATTTCTGTCTATATTTTCAACAAAGGATGCGCTTAAAAATCTGGCAGAGTGCTTGCAAGGCAGAAGGTTGGAACATCCGTGGAACAAAGAAGGATCACTCTGGGTGCTGTGGTCCCCCAGAAGGATGACAAGAAATATTTATTATTCTTGTCATCTCACTAATGATTTTGGGGGCATTTGTAATGATTCTGACTGCTGTTTAGCCACATCAGTACCAAATACCCATCAACCGATAAAATAGAATTCCTGTACCAGAATACCCACTTCAAAGAAAGGTGATACAATTTAAAAGGAAGAAATACAAGACAGAGATAAACAGAATTGAATGGTATCAAGTGCTAAGCTTAAACATTAAAGTCATCTAATTTCATGAGTAGTGACTTATGATACAGAGAAGCATGAACTGTTCCAGTGGGAAACAGTAAGCAGCACATTAGAGAAAATGCTAGGGTAAAAAATCAGAAAAGGTGGTATATCAGCAAAGATTTAAGTGAAAGAACTGGGTAGTTTGTACACTGGAAGAAGTATGACCCAAATTCCACATGCAAGGATGGGAAGGGAGGATACAGCAATGAAACAGGAGGAGTAGGAAGGAAAAACAATCATGACACGATTCGAGACTTGAGGGTAGAGCAGAAACAAAACTTCTGTCAGGGCTTTTGAACTGGATGTAGAAAGAATGAGAGAAAAAAATGGACTTATAGCAAGAAAGAAACTATTCAGCTGAGGAAGAAGAAATTATTTTAGCTGATGAGTATTAGGTAGGCTGCATGGGGGAAGCTGAGTGCCAGGGAATGCACACTAAAGGAGGTTGGGGTAGGCCATGAGAGCAAAATGATGAGTGACACAGAAGAAAAATAGGTAGGTTTAGAAGATTATAGAAGCACAGAAGACAAAATTGAATGGGGACCCAAATATTAGGAAGTGAGGAGTGAAAAGGAGTTTCATGGTTGTAAATCTGAGTGTCTGGAAAGATGGAAGACTTGTCAACAGTGATGAAAGAAAAGGGGAATGGGTTCGGAGGAAAAACAAGAATTTCTCTTCTTTCTCATTAGTTAAACCAGGGGCAAAGGGAAGGGGGCAGAGAAAATGTCTGCACAAAGGAAGATCCTGAATTTGAAGAATTAGATGTCAAAATTGCCACATAGGCATTAGGCAGGACACCAAGGAGGTGGTGAGCTCACCCAGGAGAACAGTACCTACAAAAGCGTGAGATGATTAAGGAGGAGCACTCAGATATCTGTGAGTCCACATCAGCCAGCAAAAGATGCTTGGTTTCTAAACCTGCACCATGGCACCAACCCAGAAAACTACAGCTGCCACATCAGCAAGACTGACAACATGAGGAAGATTTTGAGTTAGCAGTTTCACTGAGGTCTGCACTTGACACAAATCCAACAAATACATGTTGAGCTACAAACTTTCCATATGTTAAAATTACTGATTCCCCAGAAAGCTGTGCACATCTCATGGAGGCCTGAAACAATATCTTCTGAGATAATTTAACCCTGGCACATAGAGCAACTTAACTAAGGGTAACCTTCCAAAAGTTCACTCTCTGCAGTAAAGAGAAGTGTTAGAACTGATTGTGATCTGACAAGGGTTGTACTGTTAAAACAGAGCAGAAGCTTCACAAAGAAGCAACATCTCTGTGTCATCTTCCCTGAAATAACTTACACAGAAACCTCTGTATTTCTGGTCCACAAGCTTTAGAATGCAGTGCTGGTTTTATTTAAGAGAGAAAAAAATCTAGGTAATGTAGATGAAGCAAGGATTTGTTTTAATCAACTTGAGCATTTACATGAATCATAAGAATAACTGGTATAAATAGAATCAAAATTTAAAAAATATGGGAGAGAGATATTAAACCTCACACTTCCAGGTTCAATCCACGTTGTAACTATAGATCAGCAAGTTCCACACCTTCTTGCTGATGCTGGTCACTATCAGAGACAGAATATTGCGATGCATTGCACTGTAGGTACCATGGTAGGTTCCTGTGGTCTTACCTGTGCCTGGTGCAGGTAGCAGGGGCTCAAACAGGCAGTTCCAGAGAGAAATAGAGACCCTTAAATAGAGACCAAAATAGAGGCCCTTAGGTTGCTCACTGACAGTGGTTCATTTTCGTCTCTTCTCATTGTTTTTTTTTTAAATTAAATACTTAGAAAAATCTAAAGTTGTATGAAAATTAAAGTAGAGCTCTTTAGAGTCAAGATGTAGAATCAACTACAATGACCCTAGCTGAACATGACAGAATTTTTTCTGAACCACAGCAGAGCAAACCATATGTTTGCCATGTGGAATCTTAACTCTTGTAGCACATTTGAAGTAAGTACCCACTTCCAATTTTAAAAGGTCCATATCAGAAAACTGAGTTTCAAAATACACAGCACCAATCCTCTTCTCTCTTTATTCCAATGAAAAACAATTTACAGAATTTAGCCAAACTGCCAATTCCTTTCACACCCAATTCTCCTTCCCATTTATCTCCACTTGTCTAAAAAAGCCCCAGACTCTTCAGAAAGGAAGTTCATGACCAAATTCTCCCTGGGAAGGTGGATGAGGAAAGCATGAGATGGAAGAGAATGAACTGTTAAACCCTGGTCTGTGTTACCATGCTTGATGGAGTGGAGGTGTAATTGCTCTGCTATTCCATCAGTGGAGGGGAGTGGAAAGCACTGGTCCTGCCTGGTGCCTTTCCACTCATGAGCAACACAGTCATAATCCCACATCAAATAGACTGTGTCAGTTTAGCCCTGGACATCTCACTGCTGTTGAACTGGCTGGTGATGCACACCCTTAGCATTCCTTGAAGTAAAAAATGCCTGACTGGAGACTTTGCAGGGCACCTGAGCGCTGCAGCAATACAGCCCTAGTGGTAAGATTCAGTTGCCTCCTTTAACCCGACCATTTAACCTGTACAGGCACGATAAATCATCATGCAGTGATTCAAGAGTGTGCACATCCAGATAATGATACTGATGGGTGTCCCTTCTGGTTCACTTATTT
The DNA here is from genome assembly GCF_000691975.1 of Corvus brachyrhynchos. Classification (NCBI taxonomy): domain Eukaryota; kingdom Metazoa; phylum Chordata; class Aves; order Passeriformes; family Corvidae; genus Corvus; species Corvus brachyrhynchos. The sequence continues at coordinate 4,550,844 of NW_008236217.1, read as the reverse complement.
CTAGCATTGCACCCTTAGGATCCCTATTGCCTTGCTTTGTATTGAACAAGATATACTGACCCCTCATGACAGCAGCACCCACCAGATAAAGGAAAATTGCCTGAAATATACATTAAAGAGCACAGGAGATGAAAAGCCCTCTTTATATTTAGTATTGAATATAAGGCCAGGAAATAAGAAAAGCTGGAAAAATATTCACTGAGAAATACAAAGCTGAGGACAAGTTAGTGAAATCAGACCATTTTTCAGAGGTAAAGAGGCCAGAGAAATCATGAAGCCTGCACCAAAAAAAAAAAAAAAACAAAAAACAAAGAAAGAAAGAAAGAAAAATTTTCAGAAAATAAGAGTATTTTGGTTGCCTGTTTGGGGAGAAGAAAGTGGACATGATATGTTGAGGGGACTGTGAATCATGCCTTAATATGAAAGGAAAGAACTTGTTACAGACAGGAAAAATGAAGGAATAAATGAAATTGACAGACACAGAGCTGATAGGAATCTGAAATGCTTTGGATTTATGACTGACAGAGAGCAGGAAAAAAGGAATAAAGGACAGAGAGATTTTCTAGAAAATGTCAGCCTGGCCTTTAAACAAACTGTCAAAATACTGTGCAGAGGGATATGAATGAACAGAAGGAAGAAGACTCAGTCAGACCATGACAGCAAAGAGTATGACTGTGAATGACAAAGAAAGAAAGAAGCTTGTCTTTTTTTGAGAAAAAAAAGCTACAAGTGCATAGGAGGTTACCAAAGTCATGGTGCTTCCTCCAGAAGTGGTGCACAAGGTAAATTCAGGAGCCAAGATAGCCAAGATGAGGAGAAAGATGAGAAAATGTACAGTGCATCAGATGGACAGACAAATGATGTGAAGAGAGGTAAAAAGTCTGCCAAGTATGAAACTGAATATAGATTTGAGTTGGCAGGTATCACAATCAAGAAATTCTCCCAGCTCTCTGTCTGACAACCTGGTTTATTAGTTTTATAAATGTTTGAAATTCAACTTAACATTTCTGAGGAAATACCTACATAACTATGCTAGCAATCTGATTCCCTACCTTCTCTGTCTTTGAATTCTTCCATCTGTAACATTTTTGTCTTAAAAGCAACTAAGAAATAGATCTGTCCTGTCAGAAGGTAAAAATCACTTTTTCAGACTGTTGCTGACACAACAGATCTTTCTTCAGAAGACAAACAAAAAGGACCATTTTCTGTAACATTTTTTCACTATAATTTATGTAGTAAGTCTCAGAACTGTCCCTTGTAATCTAAATTAAGCTGAATAAGTTTTTCCCTTCATCTATGGGATTGACTTACTACACAGAGAGTAGAGTTAGTCTGCCGGCCTTTGGCATTGAAAATGCAAATTGAATCCTGGCGTTGACAAGAATGTTTGGATTTGGTATAAAAGAGACTTAGTCACGGTACATTTCCAGCTCCTGATTATGCCAAAGCAGGAGGGCTGAGTGAATGCCAAGAAACAGCGGTTGCCACTCCCCCCCTGAGGGAAGGAAAAATGGATAGCCCACTCCTGGCCCACACACACTTTCTGTATTTCACTCTTGTGAGCTGCCTGAAGAGACACTACAAAATAAGGAGATACATGGAATTTCAAATCATGTGTTTATTTTTGTTTCTTGTATTTGCTCAGAGGAGACTTGCAGAAGAAAAGTCCTACACTACTGACTCAACAGGCACTTCACCAAATGGTACCAAATGGCTTCCAGAGTTTTTCAAAAAGAATATTTCAAGTTAACCCATTTAAGGGTCTTTCTGCATTTATGCACAGATACGGTAGTCCTTTGCACACTGTAATATGAGCTATATTAATTTAGGTGCAGGAGTTCTCAGTTCTTACAGAAAACTCAGGTTGTTCTGACTCTTTGTAAGGACTTTAGACTCATAAAGAGAATGGATATGCAGCTGTGTCCTGAAAAGTTTCTCCTGTGTACTTTCTGGTTTATAAGGCAATAATGGGTGAGCCTTCGTAGGTCCTCAGGTGAAAGGACCAATAGCAACATTAACCATCCTTATATAAATGAAAACCTAGAAAATCCATTTAAAAACCCCCAATCTCAACTCATCTTAATAAAACAAATATTAAAAGTGCATTTCTTCTCTGTTATTTTTACATTCTGGTTCACAAAAAATACATTCTAAAACATGACTATTAAATTAAAACAGTCACAAATAACATAGATTTAAAAATCCCTGCTATATCCTAGCTTCTAGTAGACAGAATTCCTAAGACAAATGAGTATCACTTATTCTCCTGTACATGATAAGAGTATCTGAATAAATTCACTGTTTGTCAAACAAAACATGAGGGAAGGGAACAGGAATTGCATATTACAACCTTCTCTTTCCAGTTAATTAAGACTCATGGGAAATGTCTAGCTCAATTGTCCTTAATGTTTGAAGGGGTTACATGGTAGAAATAACACCACTGAAAAAATGGGAATTTAAGAGTTGTATTTGCAAGAGGAGAGGAAAACAAATGACTACCCAGATTCTTGTGGACATCTCCTGCCTCAAAATCAGAATTTCTTGCTTGGTGGCCAGTCCTGACCATGTTTTACTTTCTATATACATTATGTACCATAAAATCAGTAAAATAAGGGAGTTAAGGTGGTGCAATTTTTTCCCAGGTGATGGGGGAGTGTTGTTAGGTTTGAATTTAGTTTGTTGTTTTTGTTTTTTTTTCTTTTGCATGATAACACCTGTAAAGACTACTTCAGCATAATATTAATTATTATTAATGACTTTGGGAGTTTTACTCAATTTCAAAGAGTAAGTTCAGCTCAGTTCAGCGAAAGGTGCACTGTCTTCATTAAATGTTGTGGCTGAATAAGGACTAAAAGCCATGTTAAAACTAAAAATAGAGAATTATGCAGGAGAGACTTCCCCAAAGCTGACTTGGTTCATTAGCATGTGAATAACCTCTTTTGCAGCCTTCACATCACTGAAGGCTGGGCATTCGCTTTCTTTACCCACAAAGCCTTCCTTTTGAAGGGAAATACACTACGTACCCAGATGGGGAGGCATTACCTGCTTTAAGTAATCCTGAGATTACTAACAGAAGGAGGCAGATTTTTGTCCTCCAAATGCACTTTTTCCCCAGTAAAGATGACTTCAACTTCCTGGTTGATTTTCAGGGGTCTTTTATGTGAAGGACAGTTCACTGCCCTTTCCAAACTGTTAAGGAAGGACTTTGCCTAAGGGGAGTACTCATGGACTGACACTTTCAGCTCAGCCTGAGGAATGTTACTTTCAATTTTTTATACAGCTGACAGAGAACATTTTCATATCCACTCTTTTCTGAATGTGTTTTCCTAGTGATCCATCATGAATATACACTAGCATTTGAAAAAGAGAATGCTTAATCTAATAGCACCACAGTGGTATGGTGTATTCTGGATATTACGAAACAATAACTGAAGCTCATTTGGTTTTGAATTCCAATTTATAGAAACATTTTTCCCAGGGTTGTGTAACATCACAAGAAATCCTCGGATATTCTGTTTCCTTCTCAGCTTACTGTTTCTGGAAAAGCGTAGGTATTTTTAAAGGTAAAATATTTGTGATTATTTTTTTCTTACCTTTAACTTTTTGGGAGTCTCTCTGTCTTGTAGCTAAACTTTTATTTCTTGAGATTTAACAGCTGAAGATATTTATGTTTGGAAAAGTGTATTCTGTGTGAAACATATGGATTTGTGAAGATAAAACAGCACAACTGGCAAAATCAGAATTGAATAGAGTGTTAAACTAAAGGATTTTGAAGAGTCATGCTGACAAACTTTGATGCAACAGGCCAAATTCCAGTTTTAGTTGTGGGAACTGAATTAATGTGGGAACTCCCTGCCCCTCTCCATCCACAACAGAATTTGCCTTCTTATGGCAATAAAACTGGGGATTCTGGTCTTCATTAGGTACATCTTTGTTGCATAGGGAGACCTTGAAATTACAGCTTTCATTTTTCTTATCCTCCTCTCTTTTTTTTCTAGCCTTTTTATTTGACTTTTTGGGTGTAGCTCTTCTCTGAGTTAGTCACCCTCAATTCCCTTCCCACCTAATGAAAAGAAATGGGTATTTCAAGGGTGTGATTCATCAGGGACTTTAAAATGTCTGACTGAGGTTTAGATGAATCAAGACTGAACTTAACTGGCCAGGACATTGTTGACTGTAGTGGGAATATGGAATTGCTGGTTGTGATGGAAGTGTCCAAATTCCAGACCGCCATTTGACCCACTGAAATCCAGCTTTTGTATTTTTCTCCATAGGAGATTAAATGCTGATATTGAAGAGACATTCCTCTGGCACTCTATGGAGTTTACTGAGGGTCTAATGACTTTTGAGCCTTCTGTGATTCAGGCTACCTGTCAGTTCAGGAACTGCATATGAATTTGCCTGAAATTTGCAGGTGGAAGTTTTCAGCCTATCTGAGAAGGTGAGACATTTATACTTTCTTGCTTTCAAAGGAGAACTTAATCTGGCTGTATTTTGCAAACTTCATAAATTCAGTTAGCAGAGTGCAGCCGGTGTGTCCCATTTCAGGTTCTCCAGCAGCTCTTTTTTCCTTTACTTTCCTTGTCTGTTCCTCACCCCATCAAGTTCACACAGATCTCCATCTCCTGTTTTCTTTGAAGAAAATTCCCATACCCTTGTTTCTTCCTGACTATGCCCATTAGGGACACACGACTGGTCAAGCAGTCTCACATTGACACCTTGGAAATCCTTAGCAACAAACCCACTTCCCTTCTACAGACCCTTAGTGGTGTCTGAGCCAGCTCTCCTCTTGCCTGAGGAATGGCTCAGCAATGGGAGGAAGTCAAATCCAAAGCTTCTTTATTTCTCCTCCATTGTATTCTCATCCTCCTGTGTCTCCCCAGCTCTCTGCTCCTTCTTGTTATTTGATAAGACCAACATTGCCTGTTTGATTTGCCTTCATTCACTTTCACCAGCCAGCATTCCAGTACTCTGGCATCCTGTAAATAGTACAGCTTGTGAGAGGACTGTGCAGCATGGTCCATGACCCTTCTCCAGCTCTTCTTGACCATGGGTTATTGTTAGTGCACTTTTCCTGAAGCAGACCCATCTGCCTATTCTAGGATGTGACAAGGTGGTTAACAGGATTATCTGACTTCCCACTGTTCCCATCTGAGCTGAATTCCCTCTTGCTTTTGCTTTTTGCAGGAAGAACTGGATGATTTCTGAGCACCCCATTCAATACCAGAACCATGAGTTTATGATCTTAAACTTGAAGTCTGGAGGTTGTGCCACACACACTTCTTGATTCTTTATGTCTGCTGCTTCTTTTCCTGCAAACACTGTTTCCAGAGTGTATCACACTGTTTTCTGAAGAAACAGCATCAGAAACAAAAAGCAGGCTTTGGAGACTGCACAGACACTGGATCACAGCAGAAAGCAAATAATCTCAGATTACCCCACACTAATAAATACATTATGATCAGCTAGAGAATTTTGTGGACACTCAAAACATGCACAGTACAAGCCACCACAAATCAACTTCCACCACTAAAGGAAAGCAGTCTTCCAGTCAAACACCCTGTGGGGAAATGTTCTTCTCATGCATGGCGTGTTTGCAGTGGTAATGTTTGAGTCAAGGACAACATGCAATTATCTTGGAAAAAAGCTATGCATTTTCGCATAATCTTTGATTAACCACAAAGTCCATGTAGATTATTAGGAGACTGTTTTGAGAAACAGGAGATGGGATCTTCTGGATCCAGCTTTTTTTTCTTTATAAGAAAATAAACTTAGTTCTGCGTTGTCATGTAGCTTCCTTCAGTCGATGACATCAGCAGAGAAGATGGCACAACCTAATTTTTCCATTGAAGATTTTTATTACAATACCATCCTAGTTTAATTATTGATGATTCAGAATAGCTCCACTGAAGGTAAGAGCATTAGTCTTGGTCAAGACCAGGAGAGAGAACTGAATTTAGCTCCCTCTTTCTGATAGTGAGCATTTCACAAGTAGCACAGATTTGTGGTAGGTCCTTCTTGTTTATTTTGTATGTGTGTCCATATATGTTTTGGGAGCCTGCAGTAATCTTGCTACAATCTGAAGTCCCAAAATACTGCAAGAAAAGGTGTCTTACACTGTCTCCAGTCTAGCCAACAATAAATAATTCATATGAATACCACAAGGAAGTTGATTTATGGTTTGATTTCTCAAACAAAGAGCTCAGGACAAAGTTCAGATAAGCAAAAAATCTTAGGGGTGCTTATCTGAAACAAACTGTTCTATCTCTGGGGTTTCACTCAAGACCAAAATTACCACAAGATAGAAAGCAGAGAAATTGAAAAAGGTATCTCATATGAAAGTACTGAAAGGGTTTAGAAACTGGCATGTTTCTTTTCAGGTCACCAGCACATTTCAAAAAACCTAATTAATTTTAGTGTGTTTAATTGTTGTCTGTTCCCATCCCTCTGGTTTTTAATTTCCCCTTTATACAGCTTATGAGCCAAAAGGTTTTTAAGACTGCAAGGTTAACCCTGAGTGCATGGAATGTATAAACCAACTTTTCAGCAGTAGGATTTATATGAGGGGGAGAATGCAGGATTTGCCAGGTGCAGACAGATGTAGATGATGCCTGCAGCGCTTTAATACCCTGATGATGGTAACTGTAAACCTGAGAATTCAGACAGTGAGAAGGGGCAAAGCACGGAACCAATCTGAGCCTTGCAGCATTCCTGAGTTGCGGGTGACAGAATGACAATTCTCCTCATGCTGTGCTTTGTTATCCTCTAATTCTGATTAGGCATAAGAGGAAAATAGTTCTTGTTTGTCCATGCAGCTGAGCTCTGCTTAGTTCTGCCTCAGCTAACCCAGGTGCTGTCAACTATTTTTAAACTGATTTAATTTTGTAGCCAAGAACAACCCATTGCTTTCCAAGGATAACAATGACTTGTTTGATTCTGAGTAATCTTGTGGCACATACGGGCATGAATTAACTGGAGTGAATTTAGTTGTGTTTGGTTGTTGTGCTGTAGAGCAAACCATGGGGAGTGATGGGTGACCTGCTGATCTGCTGCAGGGGATGAGAGGTTGAGAGAGCAGCTGGGCTGGAGATGGGACAAAACCACTGTGATTCTTAAAGATGGCTAGTATGGGAATATCATGACAACTTTTCCTAAAAACCTGTGCTTGAGGACCTGATTCCTGAAAGTGGTAATCAGTATGTCTTTAAATGCTTGTTCCTAAGTCACTGTATGTCATGATTTGCATGTACTTATCTGTATTAAATGTGTAGTAAAGTAGAGAAAAAAACAGAGAATATTATGACTTACTACAGGATAAGACATGTGGCATTTTGATCAAATTCCTAACAACACATTTGGGTGTGTTCATCCCAGGGATACCTTTATAATTAAGATGAAGCTTTGGATGCATCCAGCCAATAGCCAACTGGGCCATATGCCAGTTACCCATATTATTCTTCCACCTGAAACCACAGCACCTAAGGCTTAATAGCTTACCAGACAAAACAGGAAAAAGTAATCCTGGTTTTGCAAGAAGGTATTGAAAAATAGTTTCTCAGAAATTACCACATCTGTTCAGGAATTTAAAAACAGTCTATGCAGTGTTCTATACAGGGAGTGAAGAGTGGTGAAGTGGAAAGGCTTTAGTTCCATTTGTTTGATATGATCAATATAATTCACTTAGGGCTGTGCTTCCTGTGATTAATCCCATGATTCAGCACGAGTGACTGTAAAATTCTTTTGCTGTATGTCATAATCATGCACTTCATAGTACAAAAAACCTGAAATCATTTGATTGTGCTACCAACAGTAAGATGATGATAAATACAAATATAAAACTGAAAATTTAAAAAAAGTTGGAGAAAACCACTTTTGCTCAGTGTCCTTTAATATTTTTATTTTAATATAATTTTTAATTTTGTGACTGCACAACCTTTTTTCCATCCAATGCAAAGAACAGGCAGTTCTTATTTACTTAGCTGTTATTTCAGTGGTGGTTTTATTTCCCACTGTGTTTATTATTTATATTCTCTTAGGCTTTTCTATGTGCTCATAACTCTGAAACATGCAATTACTTTAGAAATACTGTTTAGGGTATCTTCAGAACTTCCCTGAGGCATCGTATATATTGTCCCTCTTTCCTATGCAAGGATATGAAACTTGGAAGGAGTAGGGTTAGAGGTACTTGCTATTTTCAGATGCCAGTTGGGAGTTATCTAGAACCTAAATTTTTTAATGTATAATGAAGCATTTCCTGTAATTGAGAGTTCCAGCTGATACTGTTATTGGGAATGCACAGACCTTTCCCCTCAGATACAACTCTTTAGTAGGCGTACTTGTATACAGCACCTAACAGACAACCAACACTGATTATTTTGATTTAAGAGATTGTATTGGACACTCCCAGCTGAGGCAAGGGTAAGAACTGGTCCCTACAACATCAGCTGCCTTGACTGGGTCCATCTTAGTGACAGCCAACTTGCAATTCTGACCAGGAGAAGGGTGATTTCCAAATGCTTTTTTTTCATTATGTGGCTATGTTGCATCGCTGGTGCAAGTCTTTGCTGTGCTCCAATTTATTTTGTTTTTTTAAAAAAAATTAAAATAATCAGATCAAAAAAGTTGTTTCTATCATTGTACTGACTTCCACATTAACTCTGATCAGAAGAAAATTTCAGAATTCATTTTCAGAGCATTTTTGCTGTTTAAGCCATTGACAAAAAAGCGGACAAAACTGTCAGCAAGGAATAACAGCAACAACAAGTGCTTTGCTGCTAGGTGTCATGAGCATTTGGGCAGTAGGAAAATAGTAAGACTTGAGGAGGGATTATGATCTCCTAACCACAGTGTTGTTCATCAGTGTTCAAGCTTTTGCCCAGACCCCACTGGTAATGGTATAACTCCACTAGGCAGCTAAACACCCAACAGCCTCTCATTCACACCCCCATCCCCTCCAGTGGGGTGGTGTAGAGAATCAGAAGAGTAAAATTATAAAAAAATCATTGGTTGAGACAAAAAAGATTTAATCTTTAAAAAAAGGAGGAAAAAGCCAACAAGGAGGAGGGGGGAGGGGGGAGAATAAAAATAAACACAAGAAAAACAAGTAGTGCAAAACAGAGAAATTGCCCACCCACCAACCAAGCAATGCCCATACAGTCCCTGAGAACCTGCAGCCACTGCCAACTTCCACCCGCAAGCTTTATACATTGAGCATGATGCCTTATGGAATATCCCCGTGGTCTGTATCCCCTCCCAACTCCTTGTGCACCCCCAGCCCACTCACAAATGGGGTGGATGAGGAACAGAAAAGGCCTTGATGCCGTGTAATCCCTGCGCAGTAATAATTAGTACATCTCTGTGTTATCAACACTGTTTCCAGCACAAATCTAAACCATACCAGCTACTATGAAGAAAATTAACTCCCTCAAACAAAAATATCACACCTTCCTCCTATTCTGTCCCTTTGCTACCTTTAGTTCTTACTACAAGCTCCCTTTGACTGTGTAATGTACCTTTCCTTCCATCTTCAAACAACTTCCAGTTCTCTGATGCATGTGACATCATGCAATCTCTGATGACCGTGACTTTTCCTTGCTATAATACTGGCTCCTGGACATCACTCTGTCCCAAAACACCTGCAAGTAATGGTCTTAACATCATATGTTCATTTAAAGTAATTAAAAGATCTTAGGGAATATTCTTTGTTTTCATCAAGCCTGAGCTGGAATACTGCAAAAAGAGCAGCCCAGACATCTGGCAGAGAACAAGAAATGATGAATGAGACAGACACGTGGACAGAGGAAGGTATTACATTCATATCAATGTGATTTATTTCTATTTTTCCTTTCAGTTTTGACTGCCACTGCAAATTATAAGGATGTTTCACAGCAATGAATAAACACAGTGCAGTGTTTCTTTTCCTTGTTTGGTGGACAAAAGTCTAATAATAGTATTTTCAGGGTGAGAGAGAGTTATCAAATCTGATCGTGATAACTGCCTAGAGTAAAAGACCCAAGCAATAGTGTATCAGAGTATTAAAGAAAGGCAGAATCACAAGGGAATCACAATGTGGCCTCCTATTTCTTTATCATATATACTCATGGGAATCTGATGCCATGTAAGACACTCAGCCAGGTGGTGAGAGACGGTATCTCAAATTTTCTGTCTTACCTGGGAAACTGACTTGGTGGTAGGAAGACCAGGCAGGGACTAGGAAATCCATTCTTTTGGTTCCTCCTTTGTTGGAAACATCTGTGACTTCTGCAAACTCCAGTGTGTTCCAGCTCATTCCTACCTCTCCTGCCCATGAACGACTTGTTGTATGTCCCTCACCCATATGGATATGTTTGGGAATTAATGTTATTAAAGATTAGAAAGCATTATGCTGATACTGCAGCCATAGAGATCTCACAAGACAGGCAGGGCTTTGGATTATGGGATTTCTCAAGGTTCCTTCCAACTTTAAATCCACATGATTTCAACATTTGCAATACTCATATTACATGGTGGTTAAAATCTGATAGTAGATATCTGATAGTATACTTTTAACATGTAGAGACGTATAAAAAGCTATCTTTTGGTTTCAGTGGGAGGTGTGACTGGATTTAACTTACTTTTCCAGATGAAATAGTAAATCCATTTCCTCCTTTATTTGACTTCCAGAACTTGGATTTGAGGGTGTATCTTTCCTGGGGCACAAATAACATAATAACTGAAGTGAGAGGTTCTGGGATTCTCTTTGTACACGACTATAAAATATATAGCAATAGATGGAGTTTCAGTTGCTATAAGATAAAAATAACAGAAGCCTGAACTCAGGTCTTGAAAGGAATTTACAATATTTTCAGGTCAATTTTAAGTTTCGTGATTGCATATTTAATTAAAGTTTTGATAACTTCATCTGGAGGGGTTATGGCTTGATAAATGAGTGGAACAAAGACACAGAGGATTTCAGGCCAAAATTTGGCGGCTGTTTAATAACTGTAGGGATGACTGGAGACTACTTCCTGTGAAAAAATGTTCTACATGAGATATAAATGGATGAAGCAGAAAGAACAACAGAATCTGGGGTTTTTCAGTTCTTGGCATGGAAGGTGAATTGGATAGAATGAGAGATTTCTGAACACCTTATCTGAACTTTGAGAAGCTTGCCCAATTTCCAAGTATTTTGAAAACATTTTTTTCTCAGATTCTTAATTTTTCATGACTTTTTATATCAGTACAATAAACAGTAAATGACTGATGATTGAAATAATAATCAAAATAATCTTACTACATGGAGCAAGAACAAAACTTATGCTTATATTAAGATATGGAACAAATGAAAAAAGTAACCATGAGAGTCAGATGAATATTAGATCTCACCCACTATTCTGCTTCAGTATCTGATTTTCCCTGTGTAAATATGAACTCATTACCTTACCCTCAGAGAAAGATTTTATTGTTAACGTACCTGGAAGCAATTCTTATCTTTAATGTACTAAGTTTCAGCATCAATACCAGTACAGCCACATGTCGGTCTTTCTATCTAACAAACAGAAGTTTTCTCTTTTTAAGATCTATAGCAGTTGTGAAAACACACAGCATGCAATGTAGCATAGGAAGAAAGTGTGGGGCCTTTATAAAGTAATTGACTTGGCTAAGCTGGAATAAGTATATTGTGTGGCACTGCACCCACTGAAATTTAGCTTCAAAAGAATTGAAAATCCAGATGTGGCCATAGCTACTTCTCTTTCACAAAAAAAATTTAAAAAATTAAAAATCTGCCCCTCAGGGCAGAAATGAGCCCTGAAACACTTTGAAGTCAAATGTCTCAAGCAGGTACTTGATTTTAGATTGGAACCAGAAAAAGGATACCACAGACAGCGATGTTACAGAGTCCCATAAAGTTATAACAGACATACAGCATTGTAGTTACCTGCTTTTAGTATATAAAGCAATAATGACCTAAATGTGTTCTGAGGAAGATTAATAGCTAAAGTGGAGCAGGAGCTTTCAAACAGTCTGAAAGATTGATTATTAAAACTAGGTTTTACTGAAAAAAATCTCATACTGAATGAAATGTGCCTCCTATGCAAAGGACCAGTACAAGGTCTAGGCATCTTTTAAGTCTTTAAATCTCTACTGCAGAGCATGATTGTTTCTTAAGGGTTCCACAGACTTTCAGAACAAGGGTAAGCTTTATGAGAGGTGGACAGACCAGTCTTTAACAGTACTGCAGAGAGCAGCAAGTAGTGTGAGAGGTAGCGATCTGTTCTCAGACCAGTATTTCTAGAACATGAGCCTAATTTGCAGTGCAGTGCAGGAAATCTGCTCTGTCCTGGCTTTTCAGCATAGTGAAATTAATATCTTTGCATTTTCTAAGGGAGCAGCCAGGAAAGTGAAAACACTATGCACCAGCTATACTGTCAATTTCAACAAGAAAAACAAAACACAGAATAGGAAGTGAATATTATTTCTTGCTCATTGCTTTCATCACAGACCATATCTATAATGCAGAAAAATTCAGAGAAAGCACCACTCTCCACTATACAGATCAGAGTGAAGTACACTACCAGGAGACCACGCGGATACTATAGTGAAGAAGCTTGAAATAGTGGCCTGTCTAGTACAAACACTCTGAGAATAAGAAAGAACAAGAGAGCCTATTTTATGAGACATCAGCTTCTTCTACATCATTTGATATTCTAGTCTTACAGGGTGAAGAAAATAAAGCAATATACAGCTTTACAAAATCATAGCCCTCACTGTGGATCATCTTATCTGTCTAGGAGATCATTTCTAAACTACATTTGCCCTTTCTATATCATCTTGAATCCTTCCTTTCCTCTTCAGTAATGCCTAGTTTATTACAAAAAAATGGAACACAGGAGATTATTTGCTGGTTGTGGGTTTTTTTGTTTGGTTTTTTTTTGTTTGTTTTGGCTTGGTTGGTTGGTTTTTTATTCCTGCATTGGACAATATTCATAGTTGCCATTGATTTTATCTTGGATGCACACAGAAGGTTTCACAACTCAAGCGAAATAAAAAACTCTTAGCAGAGAGATCCTGATGGATCTTAAGAAAGCTTACCATAAAGAAAACAGGTAGGTCAGATTCAGGGTTGAACAGACTGAGTATCTATAAACCAGTTTTGGGCTTTCAGTTGCAAAGCCCCATTTTACTGGCAGAGGAGTTGAAAGTGTCCTGAGAGGACGCAGAGAAATTCTTCAGCAAAGGACTTCTGGGAAACCTTTTGATATTATGTGACTTCTTACATACTTTGAGAAAGTCATACCTGTTTTTCATTTTTACTGTGTTTAGGGATATAGGGTAATGTATAACTTGTTTGTACATAAACATTATTATGATTTTTCCTAAACCTGTAAGATCCTGAACTTCAGTTAACCACTTGGCTCTGGATGGAAAAAAAAAAAACATCACAGGTAAAAGCAATGGACCACATGAAAATTAATACCAACAGAAGTAGTTAATTGGAATGTGGTAAATTGGGCTCCAACTGTATCACAGAAAAGGGGATTTTCTGCAGCTGAATAACCACAGATGAGACAATATAACTGCAAGGCTTCCTTGACGTCTGTGTAGACTGAAAATATAACACCTTCATATATGCTGGTAGGTCACAGTACAGGTAAAGAGAGGCTATTAAGGGTGCCCACATTATTAATTTACATTTGGAGGTCAAAAACTTGTGCAGGCAGACAGACAGACTTCTGTGGGCAGACTATGGAAAGGGCTAGGGTGTACATGGTCAATTAGGGCATGTGTGTCATTTTAAGGACACGACTAGAATATAACATCCATGCAGCCAGCATGCTCAATCACACATAAAAGTCAGTGCAGTGTGGTGGCAAGAGGCACACTTCTTCTGAACTTGAAACTTCTAAACCTGAAGTTAGAAGAGCAGCCAGCATATTGGTCCTTCTCCTGTAAGACTCAACTGAAGAGACTCAGTGTGACATTTTTTAACAGCCTGAGCCCTGGAGCAGAGTCTGTTCAGTCTAGTTATTCTGAAAAACAAGATTTTCCCCCCACTGTTCTGTTGCTTGTATTTTAACTTTGGCCAAAAACAAAAAGTACAAGAGTTTGGGGCCTGTGCTTTCTTTTGTTGTGAAATGTTTATTTAAAACAAAAATAGTAGGTTTTATCTTTTCCCACCATCTATTTTCCCATTTGGGTTGGTTTGAGTTTTATGGGGTGATTGCATTGGTGCATGTTCATTCAAACTTGTTCACATCTCTAATTTTCCATTAGACTTTGGAGACATCAATCTTGTGTCCTCAAGCTGAATCTATGCATTCATGGTAGCTGATCATGCAAAATGGGTAATTGTAATCCACAAACCTTGTTTGTGTATGCAATTGCTCATTTTGTAGATGTAGATTTTGCCTGGCTCACCTCCAATACCAATGCTAGAAATCTCAATTTTTTTCAAATTTTAATAATGATTATATTATTTTTAAAATTCACAGTTAAAGGTTAATAAATTAATTTATTGATTTACTTTGAGTAGCTTATTTGGGTTATTCTGTATCTTCTTTTCTTGTAACCCATATCCAAAACACAGTTACAAGGTTGAAAAAACTCTGTATATTTTCTCAGTTGTGTTCAACAGGCCAGATCTATAAGATCACTGTAAAATGAACAAAATACACTCCTGTCAAAAGACACAACAGATATAGGTGTTTTGTGCTTGTATCATGATAAACAGACTTGTGATCAATAATAAGAACACAGGGTGAAATAGCCATTTAATATTATTGCTCTCTTAAAGTAGAGAAGCTCTCTCTAAGAAGGCTGGAAACACCAAAACAAAGGGAAGAGCATGAGTACTCCAAATAATTCCCGATTTTGACTTTGCAACCAGGTTTTTCACAAAACGAAATAGTGCCCTCTGCCGTTCTCTTTCTCGTTTTCCCTCGAGTAAAGGGATTTCCACAAAACAACAGCGGCTTTCATTGCACTTCTGTAATTCAAGCCTTCTTGCAGTGTTTAGAGTAACGCAGTCACATGCTTTCTGTAGCCCAGGTATCAGACATGCAATACGTCTTCGTTTTTGTCCCTTAAAGCCCAGAGCTCTCTCCAAGGACACACACTATTCATCTCATCTTCCTGAAGTTGAGGCAGGGTCCCTGACAGATGGGCAAGTACACCATGGCTTGATCAGTGCTGTTTGTTTGCATCTGCATCTCCCTGAATTCTCTCAGGGGAATTATTCCTGGAAAGAAAACACTTCACTGTCACTATTTTTTACAGAAGACCAGTGTTTTTACACTGCACTGCATATTTTCTTATTACTTTGCACATTACCTACCTTTATCTTCTAGTGCTGGCTGTGTCAGCTGAGTAACAAAGATATGAGTGACTGGAGTCATTACCAGAATTACCATTTTTGGAGGAAAATATCTCTAACTGCCAACAGAAAACCACAGTTAAAGCTGTCATTATTTATCAGTCACTCTGGAGTTGACCCCAAATGTGTGACTTATATTTCCGGTAAGTATCTGCCAGAACATAAATACAGGCTCTGCATTAAGGTATCTATTGACATGTCATAAATGACTAGTTATGGCCAGGGTGTCCCATTGCTACTATGAGACACAGATTGACATTTTGTGGCTTGATCCACCTGGGTGACCATTTTCAAGATTAACCCCTTGATGGAAATTCTGACCAACTAATTCTGGAGCTAATTTACCTTCTCTTTTATTAGACCAGCTGTGTGGTATCAGACTGAATCTGTAAATAACATGAAAGAATCCAGATTTTTCCTTTCTTATCTGTCAATGTGACATTATCTTGGCCATGACTTTTACTCAGCTACAAGATACCATAAAAATAAATAGGTTAAGGGATAAAAAACCTGCAAATGTCTGAAAATATTTCAGGAGTTGCCAGTCTCTCCTGTGCCATGTCACAGAGATCCCAACAAGTTGCCATGACTTCTGTTTTGCCTCAAACCTGGCCGAAGTGAGCTGGTGCCCAGCAGAGCCCACCCTCAAGGCTGTCCAGCACCCACTGGCCTTGTCTCTGCCTATGCTTTCCCCATTTGAAAGAGCATTGCTGTCCCTCCACAGACATCTACTGCCTCACCAGAGTTCCCTATCTCTCTGTTTCACTCTCTGATCTCATCCTTTCAGGTTATCCCTGCTTTGCTTTAAGCTAATGCCACCCACTCCTATTGTCGACATCTGCTGCCGTCCTGTCTGTGGGCTGCTGCCAGCCATCCTGTTGTGCTTCTTCCACAACCGATGGTCCCAGCCCCTCGGGTGGGGGTCCAGGAAGCAGAAAGCAAACAAGCAGGCCAACATCAAAGCAGCCCTCGGCAGCAGCAGCCCTCTGCCCCCACCCCCAATTTCCCCTTCCCATCTGCTGACAATGAAAGAAGCTTCCTCCAAGGAAAGCAAGGGCTGCTGAGCTTTACCCCCCATGGCACTCTCTGAGCCCCTGTTTTGTCTTCCTTTCCTCTCAAGGAAAACTGAAGGAATAGCAAGGCTGAAGACATCTTGTTGGAAAAGCAGGGCCAAGCCAAGGACAACCCTAGGACACTCTATCAAAAATCATGGCAGTAAAAGTTGCTGCTCAGATGCTAATTGTGACAATGCACCAAAAATACAGCCTTATGGAAGCCTATGGAAGGTGACTGCCTGGCAAGACAACAGGCAGCTCCAAGAGGCCCCTGCATCAACTCGTGGTCTGGCCTGGCTGAGAGCTAGGAAACACGTTCTGCCCTAGGCTAGAGAATTCAACACACTCAGGAATATTTCCAGGCACTGTGGCAAACCAATACAGAGTATCCTACAACTCATGTTGAAGATCATAAATTTTCCAGGATCCAAAGCCGCTTGGAGGCAAGAAAGTGGAATGCTGAATATGGTCCCTCAAATGTTCTCACTCCTGAGCTGTGTGGGGGGGTATTTCTGGGCACCACTAGTCTTCCCAGGCCACAGCTGTGGTAGGGATTGTTTTAACAATCTAACTGTCCAGGTAAACTGACTGGGAGCATCTCACAGCTTGTTTAATTTATTAATGCAGAGGTGGCTAATGCTTCTAGACCTCAGGTCTCTTGTTAGCCTTGGCTTGGTATCCTCCCCAGGAACAGACTAAACAAAGCATCCAGTCACAGCAGATGTTCTTGTATTTGCTAATTGCTTTTTAATAGAGTAGTCTTTTTTCATGTAAGAATATTATGTGTAATCATAGTGTTGTATGAGTACATGTGCATATACAAAGGAATTCGGACTCTAATTTCCCAACCTCTAGGACGAGTCCTTCTGGCTGAGAGATTGTTCCACCTGAAGAAGAGAAGGCTCCAGAGAGATCTTATAGCAGCCTTCTGGTATCTAAAGGGGGCCTACAAGAAAGCTGTAAAGGGACTTTTTACAAGGGCATATAGTGATAGGAGATGGGATAATGGTTTTAAACTAAAAGAGGGTAGGTTTAGATTAGGTATTGGGATGAAATTCTTTACTGTGAGGATGGTAGGGCACTAGATCAGGTTACCCAGAGTGGTTTTGGATGTCCCGTCCCGGGAATTGTTCAAGGCCAGATTGGATGGGACTTTGAACACAGTGGTCTAGTGAAAGGTGTCCCTGTCCATGACAGGGGGGTTGTAACCAGATGATCTTTAAGGTCCCTTCCAACCCAAACCGTTCTACAATTCTGATTCTCCAGTTCTCCAGGTTAAGCAGAAATGGTGGGAATTTCACTGTAAGGAAAGAAAATAATTTGCAATGCAATAGAAATGGTCAAGAGAGAAGAAAGCAATATAATATGACAGGTAAAATCCTTGTGTCCTCCTTCCTGCTGCCTATATAATTTCTGCATTTTGCTTTAAGCAACTGCTACTGTAAACACTGAGCTATTGTGTAAAACAGAACAGCCTGACTACATCACACCATACTTTACAGGAAAAGGGGCAAAATGTGGTTGGAACTCTCAAGAGTGGAGAGGCATTCCTATGCAGCTTTCAGGATGCTTCTGCTTATTGGGATTTTAATACATTCTCTCTTAAGTGTCTGGTGGGCATGTGCCTGCCTGCTTTGGATGGCAAACTAAATGCTGTCTGCTTTGAACCCACTGGGCATCACTGGAGTTTGTGTGAATTCTATAGGAAGATAGGTTCGGGTTTAATTTCTATAATGTTGCTTTAGTCCTTATTAAGTGCTCAGTTGTAAAGCATTACAACCAGGTAGATCCTCTGTGGATCTAGCCTGCAACAGAGAAGATGAAATGTTGGCCTTGTTTAATATGGGAATGGTGCCAATTTATTTTCATTTAATGAGATTATAATCTGGCCTCCCATCTTTTCATGGCCCTAGCATACTGCGTATTGCAAATTTCACTCATTAGGCTTCAATAAACATCAAATTAGTAAACAATTTCTACTTTAAAAGAATAACACTGATTTGCAACCCAGCTCATGGCTTTAATCTCTATTTACTGGGCACTTCTTCAAGCCTACAAGTCTATAATAAAGTAAATGTAAAGAAAGAAAAATGAAATTTCAAGAGAAACAAAATGAGAGGTGCTATAAAAGAGATCCTATAAAATATCCTATGTTTTAGTGGTAGCTTTTCTCTCTCAAATACATAAATAAATGAATAAACCCACTCCTTCTTTTTGCTAAGATTATATGATATGGCACACATGATTTAAGGCAGAATTTCTGGGGTTGCAAGCAAAAGTTTGGCTGTCAGTCCTTGAAACAGAAACGTGCAACAGTGTTCAGTGATAACCTCAGAGGCAAAAAGAGAGAGGACTTTTCTCTCCTTAGTTCTCCACTGTGAATCTTTTCATAAATCATCCTCAGCCAGTGGTATAGCAAGAACCACTTGAGTGGGCAAGCTCCAAGTGTTAATTTCAGACATATACCAATTTCATTGATATTTTCACCTGGTGATACTTCTTATAGACAGGCTGGAATCTCACATAGAAGCCCAAGACAAAGCATGACCAACCCATCTCAGCATGACTGAAGGCTGAGTATATCAGACAAAACAGGAAGTTGGGTTATGGGTCCTATTCCATGGGCTATGCTTCACCCCCAAGGCTAATACCCATAGGTGAGGGCTACTTTCTAGCTTCCTCATTTTTTAATTGATCTTGACAGCTTTCTAAAAGTTTTGGTTTAATCCCATTGCAGAAGGAACAAAACCAGTGTCTCAAAAAATCAATAAATATTTCTTTTTGAAATAGGATCCTTGTTCCAGGGCAGCCTCCAGAAATCGGCTTCTGAATGTGATACAAACTTATTCAATCAAAGTGTGCCAACAAGAGTTATGGCTAGAGGTAAGGCTGGAAGTCAGGCAAAATGGGATTTCCCTTCAAATTTACGTAAAGTCTGCAGGGAATCAGTTCCCCCTCACATTTTTAAGTCCTTCTGAGACTGGTCTATTTGAAGAAAACAACAACAAACAAGCCCCAAACTGTGTATTTCTTATAGGGAAGAAGAGACATAAGTTATACAGGCATCAGGGGGTCTCTTTAGGATGCATGTCAGTATTTTATCTTTCAGTAATTCAATGGAAAAGATAAAAACTGCAATACAAATGGACACATAAGGTCAGCCAGAGGCACATGGTGGACCATAGCCTAAATATAATTTTTCTCCATAGGGTTTTAATTCGCTAAATCAGCAGAGGTAGCTGGGCTCAGCCTAACAATAAATAAGCTCATTCTGCCATCTACTGGCTCTTTGATATCAAGGTGGTAAAAATCTGGTTAATTATAAATGCAATAAAAATGAATCAGAATATGCCTCAAAATACTCCCAAATTACATAAGAATGATCAATAAAAAGTAAACAAGATACCCAGGATTGTTCTTAGTGTGTCAACATGTTTTGTTTTGTTATATCATTAACAAAATGATAATTCAATCTTATTTATTTCAAGTGTCACTTGACATTTTTATTTACAGTAGACTTGGGAAAAGAAATCAGTTTGGTTGTGTTAAAATATTTGGGTCTGAAAAAAAGGGTGGTGGGTTTTTTCCTCTCTTACAATTTTATGGTCCAGCTACCAAACTTCTAACCCCTTTAACATTAAAACACTCTCCTCCCAATATTCCCTAGATATTATCCATGACTTCTAGTAATTTCTGATTTATTTTTCAGGTTACAAGTTGTACTTGTTTCTTTAACAGAAGTTTTTCTGCAAAATGTCGTAACACTTTCTTAGCTCACTGTCATGGATAATGATGCTCTTAGACTTACTTTTAAATAAAGAGTAACTTTTCTATTTAGGTTTTTATGGGTTTTTACACAAGATGAATGTAGGTCAATGCAAGACAGGGTCTCTGATCTAATGTGGAGCAGTTCTAGCTACCCCTGCCCTCAGAGCCAGATTGCAGTCTTGTTCCCTTGACAGAAAAGTCTTTTACATTAGCCTGGAACAGTTTGGGAAATTTTTGGCAGTGTATGGTAGTATTTTTGCTGATGCAAACCATCAAAGATGGCTTTGGTCCATAGTAGTTCTCTTCTGACAGACACACAAAACTTGTGGGTTGAAGGTCTGAGGTTTAGTGTAATATTTACTGGTGAATGCTTACTGAAATCAAATCACTGATATACTGTAGCAATAATTTAAGATGCTAAACGTAAAGTTCCAAAAACTGCAGATATCAGTTCTGGATTTAAGATTTAAGATTCTGGATTTAAGATTAAGTCCAAACACAATCTAAGATTAAGTTCTGGATTTAAGAGACCCTCTGATGCATGTATAACCTACGTCTCTTCTTCCGTATGAGAAATATGTGGGACCACCCATCTTTCTGGCAGTGATTTTACTCCAGAGCCTGTGTAAGCACAACTGTCCATATAAGAGTAGCAAGTAGGAGATTTAGTAGGACTGGCTTACACTGGGTGGAATCCTGTGCACCAAGCTTTTGTCAGATCAGCAGCCATTTCCTCATAGTGGGGGAGCTACTGGGGTGCTTTCTGAAAGAAACTGCTAGGAGCTTCCCCAAACTGCTCTTGATGCTGGCCAGGACTGAGCCCATCACTGTGACAGTGATAACATCTCTGGGACAACATAGTTAAGAAACTGGGGAGGGAGGGAAGACCCCTACACAAGAGCAATTGAAGACAGAGAAGGGGGGAGTGAGAATATGCGGTAGAAAAAACTCTGCAGACACCCAGGTCAAGGAAGGAGGGGGAGAAGGTGCTCCAGGTGCTGGAGCAGAGATTCCCCTGCAGCCCATGGTGTAGACCATGGTGGGGCAGTTGTGCCCCTGGCACCCATGGAGGTTCACAGAGGGGCACCTCCACCTGCAGCCCCTGGAGGACCTCACACCAGAGCACATGGATGCCCAAAGGAGGCTGTGACCCTGTGGAAGCCTGTGCTGGAGCAGGACTTCTGGTAGGATTTGTGACCCCAGGGGGGATCCACACTGGAGCAGTTTGTTAAGACCTGCAGCCCATGGAGAAGCTCATGTAGGACTGTCTGCCATGGGAGGAACCCCACACTGGAGCAGGGGAAGAGTGGGAGGAGTCCTTCTCCTGAGGAGGAAGGACAACTTCCGATGAAGGGACCACAACCCCCATTTCCCACTCTGTTGTGCTGTTGGGAGGAGGAAGTAGAGAAAATTTGGAGTGGAGTTGAGCCTGGGATGAAGGGAAGGGTGGGGGAAACGTGCTTCTAAGATTTATTTCCCATTATTGTACTCTAATTTGGTTTGTAAAAAAATAATATTTTTCTCAAGTCTGAAGGTAACTGGTGAGTGATCCCTCCCTGTCCTTATCTTGATCTATGTTAGAGTGGCTTTGGTGGGCAGCTGGTATCTTGCCAGGGTGAGCCCTCCAGAGTGGGGAACAACCTGGATAGAGAGGAAAGAAATGTATTCATCAGTATTCTGAAGCTGCATGCAATGCAATGATACACTAGGCTGGGACTACAGGCAAAGGTCCCTCCTCACATATCCCTGGTACACTGAAGGTCCTGGAGGACTTCAAACAGATTGTTCTGGGACTTGTCACATATGATCTAACAAATACTTGGCCTCAGAGGATTCAGTCTGAAAGGCTTCCTCTTATCATGTATCTCAAGTCTTCCCTCAACAGGAACCTCAGCACAGAATTCAACCGCAGGAAAACAAACATGAATGTTCACCATAAGAAACAGTGAAGAGAAATTGCATGCATGTGTGGGGAAAAAAACCTTTAAAGAATTCCAGAAAAAGCTAGTGCTGAAATGTAAGGCCCTAAATTCCATTCCGTTGAAGCTGGATTTACAATTTCTTTCTTAATCCCTAAAATAACACTAACCTCGGTGGTTGAGGATTATTCTACTCAAATACAGACATCAATCACACAATTCAGGCTGAAAATTGCCAGGGGAAAAAAAAGCCATTTCATCAGATCTGCATGTGATGTGAGTGCCCTCTGCAAGGGAAGTATTGAATCTCTTTTTTCCACCTGTTAACTAAAATACACTAGACCTAGACAGTGTCTGCCCACCATCACTATAATACCCACAAGCAGATCTTGATATGACCTCCTGGAGTACCTTATATATAAATAGCCTTGAATGTATCATTCTAACTTTACAGCCTTATGAATTAAACAAATCTGGATAAGATAGTTTCAGGACAGCTAGCCTGTTTCAGCTTATTTTATTTTATTTTATTTTATTATCATGTCCCCAGCAAAAAATATATATGACAATATATTGTCATTTTCCTCCCCTCTGAATAACATTTGTCTCAAAAAGAAAACATGAGATTATAAAAATTAGCAGAGAAAAAACGAAGCTTGTATCAACTCAGGCCAGTGGAGAGGGTTACTCTGACAATAATATTTGTATTCTCATCACACGCAGAACAGAGTTGTAAGGTGACATCTATTTAGCATGCTTCATTAGAACAAGGAAAGACAAGACCTTTCCAATATGCTGAGTGCAGAGTGCCTTCACCCAACGCTGTCAGCTCCTGGGGGGATCCAGACAACCTGCAGATGGAGCTGGACCAACTGGTGTTTTCAACCCTGAGCCTAGACAATGAGAAGAGATGAAAGAGGAGACCACTGCAAGGGACAGAGAGATTGCAACCATTTGCAGCAGCTGGTTTGGGAGTAGGCTGTGCTGCTTCAATTGGTCTCCAGGAAAGCTTTCTGGAATGGAGCAGAGAGTGGCAGCAATACACCAAGTCTGTCATCTGTGTTACTTTAATGTGTCATGTGTGATTTTGAGGAAGGCTAAAATGCAAACCAGGGACGTTGGGCTTGATATATGATACATTAACACAAGAATTTCTCCTATGACATGATTTGTACAATTCTAAAACAGCCTTGGGAATGGTGCAAAAGGCAAGCAGGGTAATTTAATCTGAAGAGAACATGACAAGCAATGAGCATGCACTAAGGTTACAGAAAAGGGTTAACCACAAAATCAGCCGAAAGAGAAAACTTCCTTTTTAATTACAGACTTACACATGACAGTGCACATACACTATTACACTGATTTTTGTAACCATTTCAAACTTGCTAACCAAAATTTTAACTTTGCCTTTACAGGAAGTGAATTTATTTTCTTTTTCAAATTGATTCCATGTGAAAAGTGAGTACAGGCAGCTCTAGAAAACACAATGTATATTTTTCAGTATCAATATTGATGAACAAGGCAGCCAGAGCCCTTTCTACAGCAGAATTTGATTGTCTCCATGCTGCTAAATACTTTCAGTCTCTCTCCAAACAAGGCTGGATGCATGAAAATGGCTATTGGAAATGGTCCATAGCTCATATCCACCACCAGCTCTCTGGGAACTGCTTCTTACTGTGACTCAGAGCCAAGACGGAGATTACTCTGATAGTTCAAGTACTGATAATCCAATTAGCCAAGAAGCTCCCTCACACTGCTTAATTAACTACAAGAGGCTGTGTCCTGAGAATTCCCAAATCCACAATCTGTACTACTATTCTGAAACTTTTTGAGGTCACCACTATTAAGTAAAAGATTAGTAATTCCAGGAGTATGGGTTTATTTTCTACCAGTCTCCTGTGGATAGAGGTAGATGCATCTCCTGATGGTTGTTATCCTCTAGCCTTCTTCCAGGTCACAGGAAATGAAGGCAGCAACCAGCCAGCACTTCAGGAATCTCCCTTTTGTCACAGCATGTCCCTGTCTTTTAAACACTACACTATTCAATCAGTGATGTTGCTCCCACGAGATTATTTTTCACAGAAAGAATACTCATCATCATAAGCTTGAATGAAAATGGGCAAGGCCTACAGAATCACATGAACCAGAGAAAACTGAGTGCAGAAGTCTTCTCAAGTATTAGCCAGTGAACATGAATAGGAAGCATCACTGCTCTTAGAAATAAGATCCATTAGGTAGTCACAATGGGATTATGAGACATTTCCTGCGATCAGTATTTTTGTGTATAAAGAGCAGTAGCATTCCAGCCAAAGTGTCCATGTGAGTGGATCTGATGCCTAGGCTTATTTTCAGTCACCTCAAGGAACTGGCTTGTAAAAGCTCCATGGCACACAAACTGTCAATAGGGACATAAATGGCTTGCTGACTGTGACTGGCTGGGGCAGATGGCTCAGCAGAGACCTCATGAAAATGAGATTGCATTATGTGTCAATGTCATCTACTTCAAAGACATATCTGAAGAAGGATCCAAAACTTCAAGGGCTTCCTAGAAGAGAATCCAAACTTCTCAAATCTAATGACCACAGGCTGATGTCATATAGTCTTGAAAAAGTTTCCAAGTCCTACTGGATCAGAAATTATTGGTATCAGATATAATGAGGTACTTCTTTTTAAAAGTTGAACTGAAATAAAAGGATAAAGAGAGGAAGAAAAACAATAAAGAAATTAACTGAATATTTTTAACTGCAGGGGAGGTTTAGTCTCAGTTTGAGGACATGGTTTCATTTAGCTTTAAAGAATTTTTCAGACAAATCTAATGAGAAGAGAATTTTTATTGCTGGCATTTGCACAGAAATCTTGTAGTATTTAACCATCAGGCAATTGTTTTCTCATCTGGTTTGTATTTGGGATTTGAGGAGGGGCACATACAGCCTCTGCTGGTGGTGGTTTATATTGTAAAATCTTCCTCAGTCCCTATATTTAGAAGCAACTTCCATCAGCTTGTTTTAAGTACTTTCTAGTATGCACTGGTATCAAGGACAAGCTGGGGAACATTTGAGAGCTACTTCACCTGTGTACTGAACATAAGGAAACACCTGTAGCAGTACACAGAAAGATGGGTGTTGTAACACAAGCCCTTTGAAAACCCACAGTACTTTCTTTCACTGCTACAAAATGCCTGAAGTAGGAATCCATTGACTCTGACCAGTTTGCAGAATTAAGCAAGGTTTTGGGGTTACTAAAGAGATATAAAGCTGTTGCTCAACTAAATCCCCTCACTACATTTTAACCAGGAACAATTTTTGTACCTACCTGAACTCACCAATGTCTTTAAGAAAATTCTGGATTGTATATGTAACTAGATGGCCAAAATATTTTGCATGGAAATTCATATTGTCTTCCTACACACTTCATAACCACTTTAAAGGTAGTAAGTGAGCACACATGGCATGTCTCTCTTCACCCCTGCCTGGTATAACACGTGTCTTGATATGGCACTTCAGTTTTGTATTTTGGAGATATAAAAGTAAATTATCAAACCTATCTATAATGGATGTAAAGCCTCCACCAGATGGTGCCAAAAGTCCATTATAGTGGTCTCAATGGGCCCTACACAGGCATTTAGGGGGATCAGCAGAGCTTCTCTTTACTGTGCAAACACAAGTATGCATATTCCTTCAAAAAAATGAACTTTTGAGGAAAAAAATGAACAGTATAAAAAAATTGTACACATTAGCAGAACAAAGTTATCAAAATTAAAGATAGTGCCTGAAATAGGCAGTCTGAATGAGACATGCAGGACTGAGCCTCAATATGTGACATATTACAATGATATGAGTGATATATCTGATACACAAATGCAGCATAGAAGCTGATTTTAACCTTTCAATCTGTATTTTAATTATTATGGTAATTTCAATATTTTCAAGTTAACACTGTAGTAGGTTTTTTCTATTTTTTTTTTAAATTTCTATATCTACCTTTGTTTCAGGGTCCGATAATTTTTTTCAGTTCCTCTAGTGTAAAATTGAAATTATTCCATTCAGCTTAACAGAGCTGAAACTGATATGTCCCAGAATGAGATCAGATTTGGGACCAGGCTGCCAAATCTGTACACTGAAGATTGTTAGATAATGAAGATATTAGGAAAAAAAAATAAGGTTAACAGATTAGTCATTAAGAGCAAGAAGGAAAACTAAGCATGAACTACTGATATGTGTGGTTGCTCTCAAACTTTTCAGATGAAGTCCTCCCCTCTTTACTGTCTTCTTTTCTGTGAAGTGGATGAAACACCTCAATAGGACTTCTGTCTCTTGCAGCCCCCTTTCATTTTTCAGCCTTCCCTGTGCATGAAAACTCCACAGCTTTGTGTGCCACAACATAACCCTGGGCATCCTTCTTCACTGCAAGGTACTTCTGTCCTGAAGTCCCAGACTCAGAAGCTGATACTTCACTTACCAAGAAATTCAGGCATCAAGAAAAATTAATTTTCACCATTATTCAACCCAAAAGAGTCTGGACAATTATTCAAATACATCACCCAAATTGTTGGTTTTTCTCAGACTTCAGAGTAAAAATAAAAAAGACACATATAATTGCAAAACTTTCCTTATATCAGCTCATGCACTAATGCACTAGACACATGCAACCCTCCTGCTCCAGCTCTGCTGGCTGAAGACGTTGTAATATTGTTACTAATCTAATGTCAGCTGCACAGCTTCACTTGAAATCACACCTGCAAATCTGCCCATCAAGCATCAAGGATGATGACTCTCTGATCTGCTTCAGTCCAAGTAAGCCAGCTGGCAGAGATACTACATTGAAATAGCTTCAGAAATTCTGGCTTATCTTGACTGGAAAAAGCTAGGGAACACTTATAAGAGTGACTTTGTTTGAACAGCAGAAGACATGGCAGGGATACTGATGAGCAGTTTTAAGTGGTCTGACAGAGTGGCTTCAGAGTTGCAATTAGGAAAAGACATGAGAGACATGGAACTTGCAAAGCTCATTGAACAAATACATGTTAATCCAAGGGGGAAAAAACAAGTCTCTTATACAAAAAAATAGTCCAATATTTATTAGTCCTACTAATAAAAAAATATATTTCACTCTTATACTGAGGTTTCAGAGTTCAGAGTAGATGTTTTCTTTCTGTGCCCTTTCCTGAACTCATAGCACAAGCAAAAGAGTCAGGTTTCCACTTTCTCAGGACCAGTCAAGGAGGAGTTTCCAAAGACTTAACAAAACTGAAGCCACTTGGCCGCCATATATCAGCCCAAAGTGCCGACAAAAATAAGTCTTTTTCAGTCAAAAAGAGTAGTTTCAAAGTTTGGATTAAGTAGGAAGTAGATTTTCTCAAGTTGGAGAAGACACACCTCTAAGATAATTAGTTGTCATATGGAAATTGGTAGCAGATCTTTCATGAATAGTTTAATTTAGGGATTATAATTGATTTAAAATGATTTATTATTATTTTTATTTTAAAGGAGCTAGACCACAGTACTGGCTTCTATAGTTCTACCCCTGATCTTGGGAGGTAGTTTTTCATTTCAGGAGACTTTCAGGGTTACAAATACATATACATTTAACACAAAATTAGGGCAATCTTGGTGAGTCGTTAAGGGATGAGGAAAGACAGTCATCACAACTTCTAGAGACTGATTCCAATTAAAGCTCCATGAATGTTTCCAGAATCAGTTCAAACTGAGTTCAAGCACACTTTTTAATAATAACTAATAAGAATTTTTTGGGGGGCAGTTGAGCTACAGCTAGATCCGGACAACAGGTAATCGTATTTTTCGAGATGACCAGTGCAGAATAGAGCACATGTGAGTGGAAATTATATTTTTCTTTTTATCGATGCTGCATTTCAGAATCCCTAGTGATCAAAAGCTTTGTGAATTTGATGATTAAATAGGGACTCAGGTCCTTTGTGGAAAAAAGCTTTAATGAAAAAGGAGTAGGATACAGGCTGAGCACTTACTCAGATTGGTCTAGAAAAACGTAATGGCTACAGAGGTTTCTCTTGGACAGTATTTAGTAAAATTTTGAGATACTGAACTTGGGAGCTGTTGAAGATGAATCAAGGAAAGGCTTTGAATTGAGAAGGGTAAATATGAAATCTATACTGAGATTACTACCTGAAACAGTCCAAATGATATTGTAACATCTATATGGACTTTCTCAGTTACCTTTCTTGTTTATGGGAAAGAAGGTGAATTTACAGGCAAACTCAATTTTAAGGAGCTTGTGATATTAAAATTAATTTCCTGCAGATGAGAAACTATTGTAGTTCTCATACTGTAGAAGAAAAAGTGAAGTTGAGAGGAAAAGACAGGAAACCATGTCAAATTCCCTAAAATGACTGAGCAAAGCCAGGGTAAATCCATGTATGAGGTCAGAATTTTGATGTGGATACTGAGAGCTGGATACAAAGAGTTTCAGAGCTCAGGGGGATGGTATTGTGAATCTCAGTTAGGGTCCTTGCTATCGCAAACACAGAGGGACAGCTTGTCACCTAGTCCAGGTCAGTGTGTTTTTTGCTGGATGGATAGACACTGGAAAAAATAAT
>NW_008236217.1:4465363-4522105 GCF_000691975.1 Corvus brachyrhynchos | reverse complement strand
TGGGCCATTTTTGCATAGTTGTGTAGAGAAGAATAATGTCAAGAAGCTCTTCCATGTATCCTTTCCTAACTCAAGTATTTTCTTAACTTTAATATGCTTGCTAAGTGATTTCCATTCTGATTTTCAGTCCTATGTCCTCCAGTTAACCTCTCGGCTTTGACTTCAGTTTCAACTTAACATACTTTATCTTTCTGTTTTATATTAACCATCCAAGATGCATTGATAGCAAATTAAAGGAGACTAAATGGCTCTTTCTCAAACGTGTTCATTGAGAAATATAAATAATAAATGTTTATTTATGGAAAAACAGCTAAATGTGGGAAACTGATTTGCTCACAGAAAAGTGCTATAGCTTCATTATTCTATTTAATTTGTTCAAATTTTTTAGGCAAATACTTTAGGTGTGAGTAATGATCAGCTTATACTACTAACTGATTAAAAATAATTAAATGCAACAATATTTATGCTTCCTTTAAGACCTTGAAAATGCAAGTGTATTGCAAGAAGAATAAAACATCATGGGACATAAATTCTGCGATTATTGGTAAAACATATTTTTCCTAAAGGCATTCTATGAAGAATGCACTACATAAGCTGATATTTGATAATTATTTTATTTGACTGCTTGTAGCGCCACCTGAATATTGCAGTTTTGGTAAAATGTTTGAAATTTGACATGAAGGCAAGAAAGAAAGAAAGAAAACATGAGAGTCAGAAATTTTCTTGCAGAGGAGGAAGAGCTCTGTTTTTTCTCAGGTGTGTTTTTTCCTAGTTTTTAGTCTGCTTCTGTCTTAATTGGGGATTCCACTTGCTTTAGAAACAAGAAAAGGGGAAAAATTTGTCTTTGCACAGGATTTCTTCCTCTGGCATTTTAGGAATGCAGCTGCAGCTAGTTCTTTCATAAAGCTAGGTTTAAGGCTTTAGTATATTGGCATCCAAAGTTTACCATAAGGGGCTCTTCTCCTTTTTGTAACTGACATTCATCTTCCCTCAAATTCCACTTATCTGATTTTTTTTAAATAGATGTCAACACCAACACTTAAGAAATTGTGTCATGATCCTCCATGCCTGTCACTGCATGCCTTATTTCCTGTGAGATGTTTACTGTAACCTCAGTAGTTAGGAATGATCTTTGAGATGAAGTCCTGTTTGCTTGTTCTGGTTAGTTTAGTTTTGTTTTGTTTTTCTTGAAATCCATGGAGAAACACATTTAGGTATTTACCAGCCAGAAGCAATGTACCAGGAGAGGATGATTTTTACACTTTTGAGAAATCTATCTTTGATTGCATTTAGATTTCAAAGGCTGACAGCAGTGCAAAAGTCAAAGCCACACCACAATAATTCCTCAGTCTATTCTTCTGGAAGGGTTTTTGTTGCTTTCTCAACACTTATACCAATGAGTTTGTAAATTATTCATATTTCATGCTGGTTTTTGAGTTTAATTAGATACCCTTGAAATGATCCAAGTATTTAATAAACCATGTGGAAAAGCAATATCTCTTATTCTGAGATAATTTTCTTTCTGCTGTTTCTAAATGTTAAAAATTGTTTTGACAGTAAGACTGTCTAAAAAAATAAATTTGATTATGACACTCGGATATACAAAGAAGCATAGGTTGAGTAAAAAATTAGTGTTTTGAAACTGGAATTATTACATGAGAAATATTCATATTACAGATTTTATTCTCTCCTAGAAAAGCAGACACCAACTAAATAAAGATATAGATATCATGAGGGCTTTCTTTCTGCAATTCCAGCCCTCACACTCAAGCATGGACATTGAATTCAAACACTGTAAAAGGAGACATTAGGACCAAGTCTTCTCTTTAGAAGTATTAAATTATAAACTGTTGGTAATTACCTTGATTGAATTTTAAATTTTTCAACTATTAAAGACTAATATAAACCAAGTCATAAACAATTCTTACAAATTACTATATTTGTAGAGTGGGAAAGGACTTAGATAAGGGCTTCTCACTTTTGAGTTCCATTACAAATTAATTATTTTTTAGAGGCAGACTAATTTTAAAATGTTACAAGAAGATACAAAAATCTTATTTTTCTTCTGAATGTCTTTCCATTTTATCCCACTTTAGTCTTCCAATAGGAATTTTATGACCAGCTTTTGACACTGATATACCTACCCAATGGGTAATAAGTTTACCTATGAGCAGTGGCTCAAATTCAGCATTCTTTCCAAAGAGCTCCCAGTTTTAGAAAATGGGGCCTGAATATTCAACAGAAAAGGCTACATTTTGGTGTTCATTATCTGCTGCACTTGACAGAAGACTGATCACCTTCTCCATCTCAGCCAAAACTGATAAAGAAATGTTTACTGATAACAAAAATATTGGGGTGTGATCTTAAGATACTCTAATTCTTTTAATCGCTATATAGATACACTAAATTATCTACCAGGTGGTTCACAGAGGAGCATCTACTTAGTTAGTTTATTATGAGAACTCAGATGGTTTAAATATTCCATTAAATACAGGTTTTTGTCCCCAAACTTATTGTTCTGCAACAGTATAAAGGATATCTTACACTGATTCAGTAATAATTTAAATATGAAGATGAAGCAGTAGAAAAAGGAAAATAGAACTTCTGCCGTTTTGTCAAAATTTGCATATTACATTGTATGACCTTGTATATCACTTTACTCATTGTTTGAGTAGGACAGTCTTGCTGAATAAGGCATTCTTTACTGTCCATGAATGAATGTATAATGAATGTGAAAATCCAATTTTTTTGCTGTTTAATCTTCCAGTTAGTCCAACTTTATCCTATAAATCATTTAATTTCTCAAGTTTAAAATCTGAATTCTCTGGAAAAAAAAGAAATTCTATCAATATTTATCTCTTCAATGAAAAAATAAATTACCATTCAATTTTTGATGAAATAGCAAAAATAAAAACATATCTAAAATAAAATGTTTCCTCTTTGATATATTTATACAGTCTGGGTTAAATCTGAGTCTAGATCCAAAGTTCTCAGAAATATATTCAATTATTTCAAATGGTATCCTTGAGCTTTGGATTGGGCACTGTGAAAGCCTGGAATGGTTTATTTGAAGACTGCCTAAAGCAGAACTGAAATAGATCTCCATTCTATCCTTTTTCAAAAATCACA
This sequence comes from Corvus brachyrhynchos, assembly GCF_000691975.1. Classification (NCBI taxonomy): domain Eukaryota; kingdom Metazoa; phylum Chordata; class Aves; order Passeriformes; family Corvidae; genus Corvus; species Corvus brachyrhynchos. The sequence goes on along the minus strand of NW_008236217.1, from coordinate 4,518,976 downwards.
CACATCTTAATAAATGCTCATCTTTTGTGGCATATAATTCAGGTTTTGAACATACAGCCACTGCAGGTTCAGTGTTTTTGACAGTAGAGAGACACAATAGGTCATACAAGATTGATTTAGTAGTTTTAATCAAGATCTATTTCAAACCTAAGTAGCCAGTAGAGGTTGCTCCAAGCTATTTCAAAACACAAGGGACAATTATTTTCACTAAAGATTTGAAAAACAGATGTGAGGTTCTAAGTAAATATATTGAGGTAAATGTGACTTACTTTGTTCTGACAACAATTAGACAAACAGCAAAAACCTGCAAACTGTTCACTACATAGACACATTTATACATATAAAATATATATTAAATAGAGCTATTTAATAGCTCTAATAGCTCTAAAAGTTAGAGCTATCCCCTCAATAGATCTTAAAGTTCCCATTCACTGCAGTGAATTACTCGGACTGGTTGTCATTCTCCTGCTGTGGGTAAGGGATCATCCAAATCACATTCCATAAGGAAAATCATGGAAGAGATACATCAATAGCTTAAAAATTAGTTCTTCTGGCAGAAACTGGTAGGTTTTTTGGCTTGTCAATTGGTAATGATTTTCCATGAGCAGCAATAAACACTCTTCACCACTGTCTCAGACAGTGAGGACTAGAAGTGCCTTTTCCATGTAGGCTTTTTTGTTTTATATTCTACAGATGTGCTATTAAAGGAGACTTAACAGTAGCTATAGACTTTGGCACTCATTCCTGCAGCCACATGATCTGCCATTTATTACTTTAATTTTTCACATTTACATTAATTTATTATTTTTCCACACATCTCTTGTCTGAATTCTTAGGTACTTTTCAATGACAACATGCACAAATAGTACTTTGTCATATGGCCCTGTAGTGAAAAAGAGCTGTTTTCTGTGAACAAGTATACATTTGCTTTATTTAAGAATGTGAAAAGATCTAGTGAACTAATGGAGCAATTCCTGTTCCTTGAATAAAGTAGTATATATCAGATGTGAGATCCAGGAACTTAGCTGGAAAATCAAAATGTAAATTCTGTCATGGATTCACAGGAGCTGGCAATTTTATAGCTACTTCTATATAAATGCTCAAAGTCTAAACACCAAGATGGGTGGACTAGGATGTCTACTTTTAAGTGACAAAACAGATGCCTCAGAAATTTGATGGAAAGAAGACAATTTACAGAGCACTGTAATACCAGTGTGTAAATGACAAAGCACTAACAACAAAGGTTGCGCCAGAGGAGGAATAATGCTGTAGTTAAACGTAGCTTAAAGTCCTTAAAAAATTAGCACAAACAGTAAATTTTGATCTAACATTTATAACTGCTTTCAGACACAAATATTCAAAGAATGCAAAGAGGCAGAAGGAATTCTGGAAGCAGACCTGAATACCAGCCAGGGCAACCAGACACTTGCAGACCTATCTGTAGGGTATTACTGTAAAGAGTGTCTCTGTAGCAGGAGTTGTGACATACAGATACTGAAAGTCTCTAGGAAAATTAAATTCCTCCACCCAGCAAGAAATCAATACAGTAACAACAGTTCTTAAAAGATCATCATAAGTACGTGAAAGCATTAAAAGAAAATTTAAAGGAGCAGTTGAATGAATGAAACAATTGAAACAGCATGGAGTTTGTTAATCTTAAGGTAGATGTGTATTCCTCATGAAAAAAATGTGGTAATGCAATGAAGAAGTTGCAGTAAAGTTAAGCTTTAGAGTAAAGGAAACTATAAGAAGTACAAAAAAAAAATACAAAGAAAATAAAAAACAAACCTTCAAAATTCTGAACTCTTTTCCAAATGAAGAAAATGAAAACAATACCAGAAACCAGCAATGAACCAAAACCTTTGGCAATTTAAACATAAAACCTAAGTTAGGTCGAAAAATAATTTTGAGGAACATTTTACTAGACGCAAAAAAGTTGAGATAATGTTGTTTCTTTAACACAGAAGAAAAAATCTTGCCACAGAGTCATTAGGACTGGTGAATGACTGAGATGTAAATAGAAGATTCACAAGCAATAAGACCATTTGAGGGGAAAAATGAATAGGTTATTATTACTTACAGTGAAGGAATTTAGGGACATTCCCACAATGAAGCCTACTTCAAATGAAGTGACTGTGAGGAGTTACCTGAAATAACAGTGTCACTAGAAGAGCCTTTGGAAAAATGCAATTAGGTAAGCATTATTAGCTCTTGAAGACTGGAATTTGAGAAATAAGGGAATTAAGTATAAATTAATACGTTCCACTTCAACATATTTTTTGATTGGGGGAAGGAAAAGTGATGCCTGTTTTATAAACTATTTCAGAGAATAACAGCAGTAAACTGACTGACTTTCCCATATCAAGATCAAGAAGCAAATGCAAAATAAATTTTGCATTAATATATAGATACCTAGCAATAATTTTGAAGGGAAACAATCAACATGCTATGTGTTTCAGTGTCTGTTAGAGAACTCTGAATAATTATCATGAAGGATAGCTGGTTTGATAAAATGCACCTGCAATTTTGGAACCCCCTTTGACATTCACAGTGGCCTTGAAACCTGAGTCAAACTGTGTGGAGGTGAATCCCTACTTGACTGAGTTGCATTGGGCTTATTTCACGTGTTCTCATCTAATGAATGAGAAATGAGAAAAGGAAAGAAAGGAAAAAGGTCTTGTTCTAATCCAGAAAACATACTTTCCTTGTAATTCATACTAGAAAGGCCAAAAAAGATACTACAGTGTACAAAAAGCTCTGATTTTGAATTTATAATTAATGAAGGAGAAAATGGTACAGAGAAATTGTTAATTTTCCCAATGGTGATGTTTTATATGCTGTTATAGAGAATCAGTGAGACTTGTATTGTTGAACCTGCTCATAATCAATCAGGAAAAGGAGTTGCAGGGTAATATTTTACTACTAATACTAATACTAATACTAATCAGAATTCTTTACTGATGACGCACAGGACCAAGAAGAATCCAGATAAATATATGGAATTAAAATATGCCAAGAACTTACTGCACACAAGTTGCAGACACAAACTAGAGTTGAAGAAGTCCCTAAAAACCCAGCCCACTACAATGCCGCAATTTAAAACCTCTTGCTTTGCTTGCATGTGGGTTTAGAGGGATTTATCGTTTGACTGCCTTTTGACAGAGGATACTGTATTAGGTGGGCAGCTGCCCTAGGACCTTGGCTGTAATTCCTATGTTCTGCAGAAAGGACTGGTTGAAAGAGGGGAAACACACACTAGCACCAAAGCTCACGAAGTAAAATTCACCTGCATGGTCACCAAAGTCACATGATGTTCCCAAAAGGTCACTGTATTGTTCAGAAAACAATTGTGGAGTCTTTCTGAAATTGCTTACTCTTTAGGAATTGTGAATATAAACACAAACTCTGTGGAAGTCAGGATTAAAGTCTGATACCTTGCAAATGCTGCTTTTCTTGTGCTGCTAAAATGAGGAATCACTGTTCCTGATATTTGTGGGTTTTAGACTCTCCTTCCCTGTCTCAAGTGGACAACGGATAATTGCAAATCAGTTTCAATAATGTCTTTCTAAGATAAGCAACAGTGTCTGGGCACTCTGTGCAGAATGAAAATGCAAAGACAAAGTCCTGCTTGTGCTGAGGAAACTTCTGATGCTACAAAACCAAGAAAAAAAGTTGTTAACAATTTTAGAATTTGTGAAAACTACCTTGTCTCATTTGATTTACTGGTATCCACCATAACTTTAACAGCTGCAGATGTTCTTATGCTTCATTATCCCTTTTTTATGACTCTTGAGATTTGAAAGACGGAAAAGCAGCTTCAAGGATTTAATGTATTGTTACAAGTCCTGAGAAGAGCTGTTTATTTTAAAAGAATATAAATCAGAAGCTCTATTAAATAATCACTCTGTTGACAAATTCTGTTTTAGGCAAAACTACCTAAATGTAATTGATCTTCACTGTTTTCTTCACTGTGAAGAATTCAGACCATTTGAATTGTCTGAGATTCTGATACCAAGAAAATATCCTTTTTGAGACATTTGGAGGAGGAAGGTAACTGTAAAGAGTGTTCTTTCTCACTCTCTCCTTCTGTCAATAGCTCTTGGGACAGAAACATTACAGCAATATAATTTCAGACTGGTTTTCAGACAACATTAAACTTGAGAAACTGGATAAGATTAATTTTGAGGGGATAAAGAAGATTAATTTTGAGGGGATAAAGAAATGGGATTAAATGAAATGTCAGGTCCAAACTATTTCCTTATTAGTCCAAGGACAGAGTTGCTGTTATACTTTAAGTCTAGAATATCTAGATTCTGTTACTGACTTCTGTCTTAAGCCTCTTGACTGTAGCAGCAATCATCTCTGTCTTCTGAGTCAAACATAGTCTCTAAGAAGCCCTAAACAAATCTGTTTTGCTTTTTCATTTCTATGCTGTTACACCATGAACAGCAGACTTCCATTGTCACCTATGTATGTCAAATATTGTGTTACCTGATTTATTAGAAATATTTGAGACTTTTGAAAAAACTTTGCTACTGAAGTGCAAATAGTATTGATTTTACAGTCATCATCTGCATAACATAACCAAGACATATGTAATGAAGTAAATTTTCAAAAATGTCTACAAAATATATAGATTTTAAGTAGATAACTTATAATTAGAAAGTGTATTTATTTTCTGTTTTTAAAATTCTCACTCACTGAAGAGATTTAGGTATTTACATTTTTAATAGCATGTGAAATTCAGTATTAAGGTATGCAACAATGCACATGGGAAAAATACATCATGAAGAGGGTGGTCTCACTATGGAAAATCCTCTGGAAACATCATCCCCACATTCAATGACGGTCAAAAATGCAAACTTAAATTGTTAGGAAACAAAGGAAAACAAAACAGAAAATATCATCCTGCAAGTAAATAAAGACGTAGTGTACATATGTGTTGAGTAATGCACACTCAGTGTATATTTGTAGTAACAAAGGAGGAAAAATATTCATCTAGAATGTAGAAAACTGCAGGTAAGTGCCAAGAACAGCTGGAGGTATGAATGCCTTCTGTAGGTTTCACATGTAGAAGGACTGCTTGTTTTAGAAAATACATGACTCAAGAACAATAACCATGAAGGCTGAAGAGAAAACTAATGAGGAATACTTGTCTTAAAAGATCAGGAATCAAGTTTAACTGAAATAGAAAGAGTACCTTTACAAATGTCACTTAACTAACTGAGGTACTCCTGGTCACAGAATGTGGTGGAAGCCAAAAATATCAAGAAAGGGATTAGATAAAATTGTGAAGGTTAGGCCCATTAGTTCAGATCCAACCTCTGCTTCAGGAAGTCTCTATATTGCTAATTGCTGGGTGTACAGGGAAAAGATTACTCCCTTCTTGCCTTCTATATAGGAAACAATTTCTCTGTTCCAGACTGAAATTTCTGATTAAATTTAGAGAGAACAGAAGACCACCTTGCAGCTGGTGTGCCAACAGATTGGGCTGTAGTTGGACTCCGTATTTTAAAGCATTTGTGTTGGTGAAGCATCAGAATTGCAACTTTCTTTTCTCAAAAGCATTCGTAAGATAAGAAAACATTTATTTCTTACTAGTTCTAGCCTGGATGCATAACTAGTGATCATAGCTTTGGGGACAATCATATATGTTTGCCAATGAGCTATGGGGCAGCAAATGCTTTCTCATCTCTAATTTATGGCTGCAAATTATTATGATTACTTTGCCATTTGTTTATGCTGTTTGGTATTTTAGGGGGTTTTTTTATGGCAAGAGTGGATATTTGTTCTTGATGCTATATTATTATTGACAGAGATGATTCATAACGCATGGTGTTCACAATAATGGTCTCATTCTGTGGTCTCAAAAACTGATATCAGATTTGCTGGGTTTGTACTGTTATTTGTTTTGTAAATTTACTTTACTGTGTAAGGACCTTGTATTTCTCCATCTGCCCTGTTTCTCCAGTTGATCTGGCCAAGTGCTGGAAGGCCATAAAAGTCTATCTTTTCTTTCAAATGATAAACTGTGTGCTATTAATCTCTCTCCACGCTGTTTAGCGATTTAGAAAACATTGTGAAGTCTTTTTTCTTCTGAAGTTTCCATCTGATCCTTTACGCACAGTCACAACCACACAACCATCAGACCAACTCCTTTTGTCTTCTCCAAAGCAGTAATTTCCTCTTCTGACAGGAGAGGAAGTCACAATATTTCCATCACTGTCACTTCAATGATGAGAACCAGTTTCATGAATGCCAGAGTGCAGCTCTTTTTGTCCTGTGACTGGGAGAAGCTCTGCCGTAATTTCCATTTTTCAATGCTCTTCCCTTGCTCGGAAATTTACTTGAAGTGGTTAAACTGAGCCCTGGGTCAGTTGCCTCTTGGTAGCTTTTGTTTCCCATCCTTCCATTCATATTAGTCTCTCAGATGAAGGAGCTGGTCTGGGTGGATTGGCAGGAGATAGTCCAGTCTTCAGCATCACCACTTCCCCTGCACTGGCAGAGCAACATCCAGGGAGGTGGGTGAGACTGGGCCAGTGGACAGTTGTCCTCAGTCCTCTGGCATCTCTCTCTCCATAGCAACATCAAGAATTTGGACTAAGTACAAAACCAACTCCAAAGTTCCTGTGGTGTTCAGCAGTGATGAGTTTATTTAGTTAAAATCCTTCCTTCTCCTGAGCTTCTTTGTGGTCCCCATTGTGATTAGAATGAGTAGGACTTGCCTCATATGTCTCTGACTATGCAGAGGGCTACAGCTTAGGAAATACACTCTCTGCTCTCCTTACAGTGAGTAAGGAGAAAGAGGCATCATTTGAACATGGATCATCTGCACTGCTTTAGATCCATACTTTGAGACAGAGCAAACCCTGGAACTGCCTATTTCTTTGCTTCAGGTTGCCTGCGGAGACAAGCTGGGACATGGCCTAAATCTCCCCAAGGGAACAGAGTTTCATGTCATAACTTAGCTAGCTTATCAGTGAGCTGCTGTCAAATGAGCAAGCCTCATTCCTTCTTTAATGCTTCAAGTTTCCCCCACACTTTTCCTTTGTGTGATGATTTTTCTGAACCACCAGTGACCCAGTTTCTGGGCCATAAGTGGCGGAAGAGCACATACCTCATTTTTCAGGGCTAACTTCATACTAATTTGGTTTCTGGAACCAGCTACAAAGGTCCAAAAAGTTCAAAGAAATTGGTGGGAGAACACTGAAGGGATAAAGAGGAGGACGCCATTTCAGCAACAGATGGTACTTAGACTTTTCTGTATCATCTTTCTCCATACATCACGGTTTCACTTACAGTGGTTGCTGTGGAATAGACTGGCCTCATCAGGCTTATAAATAAACATTTCACTGTAAACACCTTCCCAGATTCATTCACAGTTTATCCTAAAAAGATTTGGTGCTGGAGAAAAGCTCTGAAGAGTGTCTACCTCCCAGGCTGAGCTGGTGAAGAGAGATGAGGAAATGAAGATTTAGATTTGGATGCCATCAGACTCACCATTCTCAAGGAAAGGGAAAGTAATTAAAAATGGATCTCTATAAAGTTCCCTCTTTTTGAATAGCTGCAGCTCTCTGTTTAGCTTTGCCATTTAAGCAGGTGGTCTCAAATGTTGATTTCTCTGCTCTGTGAGAAAAAGCACTTCACAGATATTTTTGATTTTACAATTATTTTTGAGCTATTAAAAAGTCTAGTTTGGATAAAGGCAAAAATATTTGAAAAGAGATGGATTTCCACTGAGAGTTGCACAAGAAACTGTGAAGAGTATATGAAGTCACAATGTCATATGGATTTGCTTAGACTGGAGGAATAATAATTCACATGTACACTTTATAGTCTGTGTGCTAAAGCTTAGCACTGCCTTCCTTTAAATCCTGACATGTGTTTTTTTCCTAGCAGAACAGAACAGAACCTAAATACTTGGTAAGTGGTGTAATGCAGTGGTAAAATGATAAAACTCATATTCAGCTAAAATTGTTCTTTACTGCCCTCTTGTTGCTTTTGGCTCAAGCAAGAAGAACAAAGGAAAAAATGGAAAAGAAAATCTTAATGAAAATAGGGAACGGTGGTGCCAGACAGAGGATGTGACCTGTCAGAACACTGATCTCGGGAGATTACTCTAGGAATCTCAGCCAAGTTGGCAGCTACTGTTTGCAGCTTCTTGCTCCAACATCACACAGAGGTTCCTAAAGACGAGCAGTCAGGGATTTTCTTCACTGAGTTTTAACTGACAGGATCCTGGGTCCTTTCAAGCAGAGTGTGTTTTCCAGCAGATTCCAGGCACAATCTTATTTTCTTTTCTAGCACATGGTGTATCATTGATGAAGACTGAAAGGATTTTGGTTTAATTTAACTTAAGCAGTGCACGTCTGTCTTGTGCGTATTATTGTGCAGATGCCATAGCTATTTCAAACTGGATTGGGCAAAAGTTTTGAGGAAAAGTCTAAGGCCTGGCAGATGTATGTGGAATTAAATACTGCTCTAAAACCTGAGGAAGTCATAGTGATTTTGTTAGGCTGTTGTTCAGACATTAAATGACTAACCTGGTCTTTTCCACCATTAAGTGGAGGTGTATAAAAGAAGATGGAGGCAAAGGTGGTAACACAGTCTTGTTAGCATGGCTTCACGTTGCAAATAAGCCTCAGGGCTTATTTGTAGTTCTGTGAAGGCCTATTCACAGTAGACTGGACTCCTCTCATTAGAGATTCCATCCTTGATCTAAACGTGCAAAGCGTATCTTGTCCCAGATATTGATCATACTTCCATAGGTAAAGGCTGTCATGAAGAGTGCGTGTTCTCCATGACTCTGAATGTCACTTCCAACATAATCAAGTTTCAGTACACCAGTTCCAAAAACTATTTAAGCACCCACACAGTAGTTACCATCGAGGTCCTCAGCCCTTTATGAATCATCCAGCCACTTAAAGGAACTGGGAACAGAGATATTTTGAGGGAGATAGTATCACTGAGGAAATTTTAGAATAATCTGGAAAAGAGATTTTTCACATTCCTTTGTTAAGAATAATAATAGCTGCCTCCTAAGACTTAGTAATAAATAAGACAATATTGCACTGAATTTTGTAGAAAAGTTCCCTGAGATGCTCTGGTCTGGAAACTGAGCATAAATCTCTTGAGAATGGAACTCTTTCTCCCATGTCTTAATACAGACAGACTTAAACTGATATTAGAGCGGTATGTATTTATTTATGCAGTGATTTTAGAGAAAAACCATTTCCATACAGATTAGGGATTAATAAACTGAAAAACACTGAATAGATATAATTATTTTTGAACCTCAGAAGTGGTAATATCACTCACTGAATAGTATATGCAACTTTAAATGGTTTTCATTTCTATTTTCTTCAGCCCTTCCTTCATCATACAAAAAATTTATTAATTGTATATATAGTAGTCTGAAATTACATTCACTCATCTCTGAACCAATAAAAAAGATAGGATATTATCAGTAGTTTCAAGAAATGGCATGTTTTTGTGCATCTTTTTTCTTTGTTAGGTATTGAAAGAGATAAGTGTTACCTCTGGCTATAGGGAGAGGAGACATGCTGCGCTAAGCTATGTAGTAGCAACTCTGTGTAGGTCCAGATCAACATTTAAGCCTCTGCTTCGGCCCCCTTCAACTGTACTATGAGCTGCTGAGGTGTCCCTTTCCCACTGTAAAAGAAAACCACTTAGTACTGTTAGCTTTGGAGAGAAATCCTTTGACCAACCTTGTTCTTTTGAGAGATTTTGTCCTTTGGGGAAAGAAGAAAAAGAAAGTAATTAAATTAGCAAGTTGGCCAGCTGCAGTGGAAAGGAAATAATGATGGGCTGTGCCCAAGATAGAATAACACACCTATTTAATCTGTGCCTATTTTTGAACTGCCATTTACTTTGATTTATAACCATGGTTTTGAAATATTTTCATGACAAGAATGTAGCTTGCTCCAAGATTTGAAATAGCACAAATGTCAAAGCCAATAAATATCACGCTTTGAATTCAGACAATAAACCAAACACACCAAGAAAGAGCCTTAATTTTTTGATAAATTAGGTTTGTGCAGCAGCTAAACATTTTCTGAAGAATTTCAAGAGAATGGGCAGTCTTCACTAAAAGGCTGTCCTCTGGCCCATGATGTCACTGTTTCATGGACCCTACCAGGGAGATACCCTATTTGATTTTGACACAATACATTGTATCCAAGTGCACTGTGGTGTGTGTTTAAGTTCACACCAAAACCAATTGCCAGATTTCTTGGCACACATGGTAAACTTACATACTGTACGCCAGAACCAGACCCACTATGAGAAAGTGTCCTAAAGAATCTTCATCTGTGATGACCTTTGAAGTCAGGAGAAGGAACAGACAGAGAATTTTTCACGTGTAGCTCACTGGATCAGATGTATCTAACTCAAATAGTACACATAAGTCACAACTGTCTCCTGTTATTTAAAGAGCAGCTGGTATAAAAAATGTTTAGGCAATATCTATTTAACTGTTACTGGGCAAATAAGCATAGGTGTCATTAGACACTGTCTTGGTAAAATCACCAATCTATTGGTGAAACAGACACTCTACAGGTAAAAAATAGAAAGCCAAGTTAAATTAAACAACAGCCCATATACATCCCCCTTTCATTACCACTGTTGTTGAAGCAAACCTCTCTTTGTGTTACTGGAATGTTTGCATAAGTTTTATTACTTTCCCATTTCCAGACAGCACTCCAACCTGAGCTGAAGAAATACCACAAGAAAATCTGCTCTTACTGAATTTCCAGATGCTTGTATTAGGTTGGCCTGTGACTTGCAGTGTATCCCCCAGACCTCTTCCCTCCTTTTCTCTTTACAGCCCTCATGATCCTGGTAGATAACCAACTTGCAGATGTGTTAAGCAACACAGGTATCATCACACAGCTGCACTGTCCTTTTTCTGTGACCTAGCAGGGGAGAGGGAGGGAAGACTCAAGGACTGTGTGGTAAAAAGATGGTAGATATTGATCTTCCTTTATCTTCCCCATTACACACACACACACACACACACACGGACACACACACACACACACGCACAGACACATGCACACAGACCCACAGAAGTTTCCAGACTAAGCAGAGAGAGAAATGTTGCTGGAATGAGAAGAGCTTCCTGACTTATTAGAGAGGAAAAATGTAGCTCCCAGAAGAGAAGTCAGAATAGATGACGGAAACCACAGCACAAACATCAGGGCAGAGCAGCTTCTTATAAGCTGGTTAAAACAAGCAGTTTGGGAACTGGGTTTGGTTTCAACAATCATGCAACTTAGCTCCTCCATCTCAGCCTTCTCAGGAGGTATCTGGTTTTAATTTCTTGTTTCTCAGGGGAAAATTGTGTAATGGTAACAACTATCATGGACAGCATGGTCAAGACTGCAGTTTATCCCCATTGAGGCCAAGGACAGGAGATTGTTAATCAGCTCCAAAGGAAAGGGATGTCGTCCCTGCTGAGGCATCCATACAGCACTGCTTGGACATTTTCTTTAAGGGTCACCATCTTTCTGTCTTGCTGGTCACACATGTGAGAGAAAGCAAGGTTCTTGCATGCTGCAGCAAGAGGTGGCAAAATCTGCTGTGTTCTATGATGTGAGAGGGATGGTTCTACTATTCTTAGTGTCCCAACTAATCCACTATTGCCAAGGACAGGTCCCAAGGCCAGCATCACCTCTGTTCTCTCTGCCAAGTATTTTAATTATAGTAAGATTAGATTTTTTTCTGTCTGAAAGATGGTAAAGAAAAGAAAATATTTCTTTCTGCTGTAACTGCTCCAAAGAATGGGAAACTCTCCAGAGAGTGGGTGGGCAGAATTGTTCCCTGCTCTTCCTTTTTATATAATATAGTTCTTTGCTTTATATTATTTCTGAAAATTTTGTAAATAGAAGGATTCTGCTCAGTCTGCCCTAGAAATGCACATAATGCTGTAAGTGCCTAATTTATGGTCAACAAGCAGAATATAAAGCATGCACAACCTATAGACTTACAGATATCATGTGGACATAGATCATGTTTAACTTAAAGCTGTGGCACACTGGCAAATAAGTGTTGGGAAGCCCTGATTCCAGCTGTATGAAGATTGCTTCACAGCAAGTGAATCCTCAAGTGGCACAAGTTGCTGCTCCCCAAAGGCTGTAGCGAAAATGCTTGAGGTATAACTCTGTTACCCTTCACAGTCCTCCCCACTGGACTGAGTCACCGTCATGATTCAGAACAGCCCTGGTAAAGTGCCCCAAAACCCTCCTTTGCCCACCTGCAAAGCTGCCTCAAGTTGTGCAAGCTTTAACTACCTGTCAACAAGTATTATTTAGAACTGTTGACAAATCACTAAAGGAATTGACTCCTCACTTAAAAAAAAAAAAAAGGTATTCATACAGAACTTGGCACTTGCTCTTGTGTTATTTCAGGAGTTCCACTTCTGGTTCCAACTTAAAACCAAGAAAAGCAGAAGTGGAAATATTTTTTTACTAGTTGATCAAGAATTTTCAGACCTTGACATGGCTTCAGATTCAATCTATCTTGCCAAATTTGGGATGAAGGCTTAAACCTGTTTAAAAGTTTCCCAGGAATGAAAGACATCACAGTGCAGTAGTTAGAGCAGAAAATATGAAGCAAATGACCTGAATTATTTTTCAGACACCATCCTGGGATAGTTGTGCACCCACAGAAAAGCTCTGAAACTTTGTATCTCTGTTTGTAAATAGGTACACAGGAAATAACAGCTACAGTTATTCCTTGTATAAGAAATGCAATATGTTAAAAAGATTATTTAATACTGCTCCTTGAATATTATTACTTAGTACTGCTCTGAAAGGCATTATAACAGTAGTCAAACAGCCAACAAAACACAAGTTAAAGCTAAATTGCATCAAGTCCCAAATCCAGGTAAGCACTTAAACACATGTGTAACTTCAAGCAATAAGTATTAATGTCTCTCACATACATAATGTTGTGCATATGCTTAAGTGCTTAACTGGACAGGAGCCTAAATTCACAAAGGCTGCAAGGACGACAACAGTTAATTTTGCACCTTTGTCTAACATTCACTTTCTTACTCTTTACATTCATAATTTTCTTCATAACTATAGGAAAAAGTGTTTTGTTTTAATACAGAGCTTGTGAGTATGTGCATGTGCACATGCATGTGTGCGCATGCGTGTTCTGTGTCTAGACCCTACACAACCTTTTTAAAACTCCCTCTGTCCTTCTGGACATAAATATTTTCCTATTGGTCAGATTGCCCACATGCTTCTGCACTTACTCAAACACCAAAACTTTTTATTCGAATTTTCCCACCAGAAGGAGTGCACTGGCATGAATCTCACCATTGCATTTGCAAGACACTGTATAGCCCCACAGCTTCTAAGAGGACACAGGTTTGTTAGTGTGGTAATGTGTTTCCAGCAGGCCTTATAGTGCTACTTGCACATATCACTGTGTTTAATGAAACAAATCACCCTTGAAATCACATTTGGATGGTATTCAGTGACTTGGGAAGTAACAGAGGATTCTTGACCAGTGATCATGAAGCCATAGCAGCATCCTGACATCATTACCACTAGAAAACCTAGATATAAATTTCTAAAATTCTTAAGGTGAAAGTTATACTTAGAGCTACTACACGTAAGTATGGCTTCATCCAAACAAGTATTGTATGTTACTTAAAATATACTTAACCAAAACTGGATTTTTAATTTTTTGTTTTACCAAAATATGAAATTATTATTCACATGGCTTTTTATTTTGAGTTTTCAAAACATTTTCAGACTAAAAAGTGAATATTCCAATAAAGATGGGGGGTGTCTCAAATATCTTAGAGATCCAGTTTAGTCTCACTGAGGAACTTTTAGATGTTTGTCCAAATTCCTCAGAGTGAGTCAGATAGATCTTCAGGTAACAAGTTTGTAGATACTGTAAAAGAGTATCTCATGGTCAGTTAGCTTCTCTTCCTTGGATGCCCTCTGGAACCTTTGTGTGCCTAAATCATATCTCCCACAGGAGAAGGCCTTCATCTGAAAGCATCAGCATCTGGAAAACTCACTTCATCTCTCTAAGTCATTCCATTTGCTATTTAACTTTATTAGAAAAATTTTGCCTCTTTCCAAGTTACATAACTGTAAATCATCATCACCTTATATTTTTGTCCCTTGACTTGAAAGTTTTGACAGTTAGTAAGTTGCACTTTCTCTGATGACGATATGTAAACCATAGTTTCTTCACCAACCCACTCTGCACATTTTTTTCAACCTTCTTTCATTGTCTCTTCCAAAACAAGAAGGAAAAATCTTTACATTAAGGGTATTTTTCCCAATTTAAAAAAAAATCTAATTTCTTTATCTGCTGTGGGACAATCTAGGATCAGATCAAGAAGAATGCATACAATTCTTTGTATTTACAATTCTTAATTTTTGCATTGGTATAAACCACATATTTTAGAATGGTGTTGTCCAGAAATAGGTCTAAGTATAGGTCAACTTTATTAAATATTTTCAAACTGGATTTCAGTTTCAAGTGTTCCTTTAGCAGTCATAGTGCTTTGTGCATCCAGGTCAGTTTAGGAGGTGCAGAGTAATTTTGAGACCTCACTGGACTCAGTAGCTCCATTTCAAGTAACAAGTTACTTTAACCTTATCCAAAATTTGTGTGATTCAGTATTGAGAAATTGGACCAAAATATTTAATGAAACAAGAGTTTTCATCAGGCTTAGATACTCTATGATTTGTTTTGGGTCATGGCTGTAAAACTTAGTTGTCACGTTTGCTGTTAATTCTTTTAGTCTGGTTTAAATTTTTTTTTTTTTTAACTGAAATTTGATTATATTCTGATTTGTTTGTTCATTCTATTTATGATGTTAGTCTATGCCTGTATCCAAAAGCACCACTGAGAAAAATGAGGCATGTGTTAGATACTCTGTCTAAGATGAACTTGGAAAAGAACTGTCATAATAAATCTACTGCTGCAGACAGATCTTATTTGGGCTTCTTTGTCCTGAGGGCATGACAGCAATAAGTCATGCTAACACTTGTAGAGGATGTTCTTGTTGAAATACACATATTTTAGCCAACTCCCACCCATTCTCTGTATCTAGATGTTGAGAAACACAAGCATTTTTCATCACAGCAAGTTTCTGTCCCAAATGTCTGAAGAGCATGGGAATTTAGAAATGGCAAAATGCAGAAAACAAGAATTAAGAGATGTCTCAGAGATACTGGAGAAGGCCAGATGGAAAAAATATTCAAAGTTATTATTTCTACTAAATAAGTTAGCTGAGCAAATGGCTAGCACCCATATAATACCAGTAAATAATGACTGTTCTACTGCTTGACTGCTCAGAAGCGCCCTGTTTTTCCTATGTAGTTTCATATTTTTACGCCAAGGAAATAATAAAGGTCACAGATAGCATATTGTCACACCTGAACTCTGAAAAGGGTGACATTGCTGAAATTTGATGCATATAAAAAAGCAAATTTGTACCTTCTGAAAGGTTAAACAGGAAGCATTTCCATAAACCTTGAAAACACTACAGATATTTGGCATTTTTTATATGAACCATTTTGCTCACCAGTTACTGTGATAACAACACACTGCCACAAAATGGTGTCCACACATTTATTTTGGAAGACAACAGTACAAATTTATTCAAAGTAAATCAGTAGCAAAATGTAAGAATGTCTGTCTTTGCAGTCTAACTAACATTATCAAATAAACAGGTAAATGGATCATCAAAGAAGAAAAGTACTTTTGGGCAAAATAAAGCTTTCCGATTTTTCAGTTCCAAGAAAAATGGCCTTGCTGATTTAAAAAATTCATTACTTCTAGAAGCTGCAATATTCAGCTCCTGAAAAACACAAAAGTCTTAATACCTTTTAATATAATCACATCACAGCAGCATCTTTCTTGCTTGAGTTTTCAACTCATAGGGCCTCTTTTAAGATTGTTTTTACTGCTGCATTAGAAACTTGGAAATATGTCAGTCTAGAAAGACCTTAGTCAAAGGGATTTCCTAGTTTTTTGTCTCTGAGAGTAAATGCAGTTACATTTGTAACTCACTTCAAAAGAGAATTTCTGTGAGTCCCTTCCAAAACTCTGAAATCTTCTCCTCCACCATCCCCCAGAGCTCTGAGAAGGTCATGTGTGTAAATCAGTGACCAAAAAACGAAAATGAGGCAAATTATTTTGGATTGCATACCATTTATTTCATTTACATTAATGACCTTAAATTAATATCCAAAGTAAGATTGTGCGGACTCGTGAGCCTAGAGGTACTGTTTTGTGGTGCCTTCAGGACTACCACGCAGTGTATATTTATAAAATGTTCCAGAGCCTTTACAGAAATTCTATGCACTATTATCATCTCTCCAATTACTTTGAGAATCTCCTCCATTTCCATTTGGAGCAACCCTCCTAACTGGCACTAGCAACTGTTGTGTTTGCAACAAAAATCTTACATATAATTTGCTTTCGTTTACAATTCTAAAAACAGAGTTAAACATCTGGTAAAGGATCACAACAACATTGAAATGGTAAT
Source organism: Corvus brachyrhynchos (assembly GCF_000691975.1). Taxonomy (NCBI): domain Eukaryota; kingdom Metazoa; phylum Chordata; class Aves; order Passeriformes; family Corvidae; genus Corvus; species Corvus brachyrhynchos. The sequence goes on along the minus strand of NW_008236217.1, from coordinate 4,502,427 downwards.
ACGTTTCGTGTTGTAGGTTTAATAGAGATACATGATTTCTAGCAATCAATTCTCTGACTCAGGCTGTCTTTTGCAGTCCTAAATTCCTGTATTGGAGACCTTTATACAGTAAAAGCTGTGTGGCTGTTGTGAATTTAATCTTAGGATTATGATCAAAAACAGTTCAAGCAGACAATCTGTAAAATATTACTAGTTAAAAAATGTTTTTCTGTCACAATTTTAAACCAAAACCTGACATTTTGATACTTCTTCAATAGTTTTCAATTGTTTTCACAGTTTAAAACAGAAGGAAAATATATATCTTTTAAAAGTATTTAAAAGATTATCCACTGAATTCCTCAAACACATCCATATCCATACCCATATCCATGCTCACATTTGCCCATGCAATTATCTCTCCTGCAAGTAGGAACTGCTTTATATGTACACCTGAATTTAAATCCAGACCAAGCAACAGTTTGCTCAAACTGTAAGAAAAGGTTCAAAAGCCATTTCTCATGTGGAAAATTAACGTAATTTAATATCTTTTAGAAGTATTTGACATAAAATATTTTCTCCTGTATTTACTGATATTCATTTGACTGAATTCAGATAGAAGCCAACACGACATGTCTTGTCATGGATGCTTTTATTTATCTATTCATTGGAACGGGATGAGAAGCAGCTGACAGTTTCCTCAGTTTTGCATCCCAACTCATCTTACAACTTCTTTTGTCTTCTGGAAACTTAATAATATCTCTCTGATGGAGTGCTCATGTATTTTCCCTAAACAACTTGACAACTATTTTGCCCACTGCAGAGTCCCATTTAACTTAATATATCACAAATGTGCCATTCCCTAACTCTGATAAGAACTTGTACCCAGCTGATATCCTGCAAAAGAAGAGGAATAAAACTTCCCCTATAACTTTTATTTAGCCTAGACTTAAAACAAATGAAGAATTTTTTTAATAATTTAAACATTGTGCCAACAGCAGGAAGAGCTCAAACAATGATTGCTCTATTTCACCCTCTTTATAAACAAAACAGAAGTGACACCTGAAGTAAAAGAGGATTCACAGATAGGTGATGAGGAAGAAAAATGAAACAATAAAAATGAACAATTAAAACATAAATAAGATTAATGATACAGTGATAAATATTTAAATGTAATTGACCTGCAAATGATATATCTCCAAGGATAAATTTACCAGTTTCAATATTGCCAAGTTAATTCGAAACCAAAATGTAACACCCACACTTAAAACCCTTCAATAGTTCAATTGATTTATAAATATATATTTTGTTGGCATAGATAAATTCAAGCAAATCATATTAAATACCAGAACACAGAAATTTGTTATAACTTTGATTCAAGTGTAAGGCAAAAAAAGCAACAAAAACAATCACTGCTAGAATTGCAGAGGTGTTCAGTTTACACATAGTGACATGAAAAATTACAGTTAACTCACCACTGAAAAAGAAATGTCTTGAATTCAAATCATAATCTGTTTTGATTTTACATGTCAATATGTCATCATTAAAATTTGAGTCTATGTTTGACATGTTTGTATGCATGTGTGTATATAGTGCAGACATGACTTGTAAAATTATTTCAAGATTTCAGTAATATTTTGCATTGCAAAGGTATTATTGGGAAAACAGACTAATTGCTTCCTTCTTTAGTAAGTTTCAACAGATACTGCTGAGCAATGGAACAAAAGCGCTTAGGAAAAATTGTCCTCAGGCTTTCCTTGTATTCCATGAGAATTGCATCATCATGGCAAAAATTTGTCTCCCACATAAGGTCATATTGAAGAAAAGGGTGGTGTGAGAAGGCAGGGTGAGGCTGGGATTGTTGGCAGAATTGAATTTCTTATCCTTGGGCAGCTGTTCAGGGCATTTGTTCACCTGCTGCTGCTGCAAAAAAAAAAGTTGTTTAAAGAATGCAATTTGTTGAAAAGATGTAACCTCAGAGATGATATCTGAGCAACTGCCATGTGCCTTCAAGAGCAATGCAATCAACAAAGATTTATTTTAGAGACATGACAAGGGTGGGGTTGACTGCAGCTTTTGGTTTAAAACGGTCAGAAGATTGCTATGGCAGTGACTAGGGCAACATCAAAAACTAGGGGCCAGCCAATATTGCATGTATGTATATTATATATACCACCTTTTTCTCATTAGGTGATATGGCAGAGCTTCAACTCCCCTAATAGTTTTTCCATTTGGTCCATGGAAACTTAGTCAACATTAACTTCTGATGGAGTCAACACCCATTTCAAGGGTTCAATTCAATTGCCACAAGCAGCCTACTGCAAATGAGATTTACAATATGTCCAAACTGCATAGTATTTCTGCAAACTAAATCTAATGTCTTTACGTAAAGGGGTAATATTTCAGAATTTTTAGTGTGATTTTCAGTTCAATAAGTTGCCAAAACGTTAACTCTTTCTTAAAAGCAATAAACATAACAAGAAACCTACTGAAGTCCTGAAATATCTCTTTCCTCCATCCATACATTTATTCTATTCTTTCCTTATTTATCTATTTTTGGTGAAAAAACCACAACTATATATACATTCAGAAAAGGAATCCTAGTGAATGTCATACAAAACTAACCTCCTTATCTGGCTTTTTAAAGACATCACAACATTTGACTACCAACTGATTGTGTTACTTGGCAGAGGATTTTTGTTTCCTGGTATTTAGAGTTCTGGAACCACAGTTTCCTGATTTATCATTATCCAGTTCTAAAGAATCATTTTACTCTCCATGGTTTTGGTAGAAAATAATGCTTTCTATTTACTGTCATTCAGAATGACTGATTATTTTTGAGCATTTATCAGAAGCCAATAAAAGAAAAGAAAAAAATCACACATACGTTTTTTAATGTGCAAGTACGTAAAACAAAAGGTAAGAAAAATGTGAAGATCTGGATTCACTCAGAACCACTATCTTTCAAGAGCATTTCATTTTGGTATATTGGTGTGTCGGCTCATACGCATTTACCAGAATGGAAGTCTCTTACCTGGTGATGGGAAAACCTACAAGGGAAGGTTTGTGATAGGCGTCTATTCCAGTTTGTGCTGACATTGGCTTTTCACCTACACAGCATCTTGCTAGGAGAGGGCCAAGATTCCCAAACATGTTGAATTTTGTTTTACTGAAACTCTGAAGTTCAAAGCCAGTCTGTATTACATTTCAGTAAGAAACACAAATATTTTCAGGCAGCTAACCTGGGCTTTTCATAGAAATTAATAAGTCTGTAATTTGGAAACACTGCTTGCTTTCATCTTTCTCCCACTCTTAAATGTAACTTTAAACATTTGTGGAAATGGGTCACTAGCTGAAATGTAATAGTTTTGCCAAAGGTAGAAGTCAAACAAGGAAGACAGATTAAGTGTAAATTCTTGGGACCTGGCAGAATTAACTAGAATTCTGTTTAACAACTCAATTCTGAAATTATTAATGACTAGTCCTTGCCAACCTAAAAAAAAAAAAAAAAGGTTTGTAGCTGTGGATTTCTTCGAAAGCCATATATCTTATTAATTTTAATACATTTTCAGCATAATCAGTCATAATACAATGGAAACCTCATTGAACATAAAATAATCCATAAGGTGTTATATGGATTTCACTTCTTGAGAGAGAAAATTCATAAGAAGGCTGGTCTTTCAAGTTAACTGTTCCATAAGGATGAAATCATCAATTTAGAACAAAAATCAAAGAATGTCTTATTTTGCAGACATAGTAATTTGGGATCAACCCTTACTCCCACCGAAGTAGACAGTAGACTGCTACTGACATCAGCAAGAGCCCAATCAATCTCCTAATTATCCCTACAGAACAACACACCTCGACATGGAACATCACCTTGTATTTTCCCTGGACTGAGATCCTTTGGCTTTGAGAGACCGTTAGCTGCATAAATAATGCCAGATCCACGTGGTATATCAGAAACATCCTTAAAATTTGTGCGACTAGTTTTGCACAGGTGTTGGCTGGTCTAGCAGCCTAGATTTTCACAGGTTTCTTACTGGCGTCTTCAGCAACCACATTTTTTCAAGAGAGTACTTGTGAGTACTTTTGCACCCATCACAGTTTACTTCAGTACTGTCAATAGTTTCAGCTGGGAGCACGTATGTCTCTACATTTCTAAGAAGCTGACTATATCACAGTCTGAAAATGCACATTAATCTGTAATATACAGATGTGTTTTCATATAGAAATCTATCTTATACATAGATTCATATAAAATAATTTTAGGCATACAGAATCATAGAAGAGTTTTGCTTGGGAGGGATTTTTAAGGGTCCCTACCACAATGAGTAGGGACATCCTCGACTAGATCAGGTTGATCAGAACCCTGTCCAGTCTGACTGTGAATGTTTCCATGGATAGGGCATCTACCATATTTCTGGACAACCTGGTCCAATGTTTTACTACCTGTCATTGTAAAAAAATTGCTTCTTATAGCTAGTCTGAGTCTACCCTAATTTAGTTTAAGACCATTGTCCCTTGTCCTGTTGCAAAAGGCCCCAGCAACAAGTTTTCCCCGTCTTTGTTCTAAACCCCCTTTTGGTACTGGAAGGTCGCAATAAAATCTTGGAGACTTCTGTTCTCCAGATTTAACTGCCCCAACTCTCTAAACCATTTCTCATGGGAAAAGTGTTCCATCCCTCCAGTCATCTTTGTGGCCCTCATCTGGACCCACCCCAAGAGTTCCACATCATTTCTGTGCTGAGGACCCCAGAGCAGGATGCAGCACTCCAGGTCATGTCTCACCAGAAGAGGGACAGAATCGCTTCCCTTGACCTGCTAACTGGGGTGCTTTGGAAGCAGTCCAGGATATGATTGGCTTTCTGGGCTGCAAGTGCCCATTAACAGCTCATTTAAGTTTTTTAATCACCAGCACCCTCAAGTTCTTGTCAGGGCTTCCCTCAATCTCTCCATCCTCCATCCGGTATTGATTCCAGCTGTTGCGCTGCCCCAGGTGCTGGACCTTGCACATGGTCTTGTTGAACCTCTTCACAGTGCGAAGTCACGAGTATATTCTAAAAATCTATAATCAGAAGTTCAAAGAAGAATAACTTTGAACATATATCACACTGGTGTTTTCGTTAAAGTTTTTAAATCTTGTTGTATATTTAGGCTGTGGGTTCATTTCTAATACATTTTTGATTCACAGTTCAATTCTGCAGAATTTCAGCATAGTTGCTTGAAATTTTAGTTGAAACTTGAATAAAATTTGTCTTTTAACAACAGATTATTTTCCAAACCAATAAAGAATCCTAAATACTTCCTCAACTCAAAAATTGTTGTGTTAAATTAATAACTCAGTGTGATGAAAGAGAATTATTTGACCTGAAAGAGAGTACAAATGTCACCAGAATGTTTTGACATATTCTTCTCCAGATGTTCTCTCAGGAAAAAATCACATATGAAGTTCACTACTCTTCCAAGGATTTAGAAAGTATTTATTCCATTGCACTTTCTCTGTGCTACTGTACATAATCCCTCATAAAATGGATATTTTAGGATATTTTGGAATAATTCTTTCTAACATTTCCTTTTATTACAGCTGTTAATGAAGTCTGGACTTCTTGCTCTTTCACTTTTTCAGCAATGTTCAATGAAGACTCACTGACAACGGAACATTTTTATTGTCATAAAATAATGGTACTGCTGCACTGAAAGATTTTTAAGACCATTTAGTTTGCAACTGGCAAGTCAGAATGGGTTCTGTTTCACATTCATCAGTGTTTCAGATAACACGTAAAACTGAGATCCAACAATAATGGCAAACTAGGACAATGATCCAGAAAACATTTTCTCATAGGATTATTTCCTATTTGTCAAGTAATCTCTTAGAAGTGAGGGCTAGTTGAAAGCTAGTTGTAAGAAAAGCTAGTAGAAACCCAGCTTTGTAATTTCTCAGAAAACAAAACTGTCATTTTTATTCCTCATCAAAAAGTATAAGGACTACTTTATATATAAATAGATATAGTTTGGGTTAAAGAACCCATCAAATCCAATGTTTTTATCTTTTTCTCTCTTCCCTTTTGTCTTCTTCTTTCTGTTTTATGAATAGAAATAAAATGGAGAAAAGGAAAGATCACTTTTTTTTACTTCATTTTGTACTTTGGGGCATCTGTAAAAGTATTTAGCAATTTGTATTGGAAATTTAAAAATCTTTATTTAAGGTTTTTATTTTTTGCTAAAAAGGAAAATTTACTTTTCAACCTGATAGTTCATAAAAATTTTATAGAAAGCTTTACACAGGATCAAATTCTAAGCTTCCTTTAAAGAAGAAAAATTCAAGAAACTGAGGGCAGTCTTCCAGTTTAAGTTAACTTCATATGCTGTGGTTCAGCAAGAGCAGAAGTCTAAGAAAGTAACCAATAAACCCTTTCTCCCATGGATGAGACTTAGCAAGTTACAAATACCTTTCTTCAATGCTGCAGTCTTTGTCATGCCACGGAACCTTTTAAGAGCAGAAACGCTCCCCTTTGCTCACTTTCAAGTCATGCAAAGAGTCTCAGGTACAGGCAGCCCCACTGAGAGCGGCTCGTTTCACTGCTTACCAGATCCCAGGATCACAGGGTGCAGGGTGACTTGGCCACAGTGCGTTTGATGGAGCTTACCTCCTGAGAACCCTGTGGCCTGCTCCTACCTGGCATTCCTAAGCAGCCCTTGTCCGTCCCTTCCTAGGGGTCGCATGTTGAGGAGATCCCCAGCAGCTGAATATCACACTTGTACCCTTCGCAAGCACACCCCCATCCTGACTAACCATAGGCTGTCACCGCTACCCTGGGGGCTCTGGAGTGCGATGGGGCACTGTAGGTTAGGATTTTACACTGTTTCAAGCAGAAAATTAGGACACAAAATTGGTCTCAGACCCAGGCACAACATGTAAATGGGTAAAAGAACAGAAGACTTTTTTTTTCAACCTGCTTCAAATGATGAAGTACTGCCTTTCTAAGGACACAAAGTCCAATGTACACCATAGAAGCTCACAGATACTTTCATCTGTGTGCACCACACTTAAGGAAAGAGTCCTATAGTCTCTCAATCATGTTTTCTGCTCACAACCGAATAGGTTGCACAGACCACTTGGTTAAGAAGTAAAGGAATTTTCCTGAAACAAAGGAAATTGCTTTTATATGGAGAAGTAAAGTCATTTTGTGAAAATTTTTCTCTCTCATTTATACTCTATAAAGCATAAATAATTTCTCTATTCACTAATCCATTGCACCCACCCAGAGAATCACAGAATAATTTGGGTTTAAAGGACCTCTTGGAGGTTTCTATTCCAACCATCTGCTATAGATTTTTAAGGTTTTGAAGTCAGATCATGTTGATAAGTATTTAAGATCTTCAAGACGATTTGGAGATTTCTCAACCTGTTTCAGATTCGAATTACTCTTACTCTGGGAAATGTTTTCCTTAAATCATTTCTCTTCCTATAGCTTGGGACTGTTTCCCCCTATCCTTCCAATGCATACCTTTGGGAGGAGTCTGGCTCAGTCATGTTTTACACTTTTTTTTAGTTGGTATCATCACACAACGTCACAGCTTCCATGTTCATCCTATCATCATGGTTTCTAACCCTGATGCAGAAATCCCAGAAGGAACATGCTCGGATTCTTCACATTGTTTTCAGTCTTCAGAGTCACAGAGAATCCTTTTATTCTCTTTGTTTTTTCATGTTTATCTGTTACCTAATTAATTACCTGGCTCTGTCTTGTTTCAGTTCCAACGCGCAGTACCAATGAAAACAGGTACTTCAGGCTGACATAAAGTCACCTCAAAGACTTTCTTTCTACTGATTTGTCATCTTGTAGTAACTTTGATAGATGATTCACTGAAGAGATAAATTCTGTTAATAATGGAAATAGAAATTATCACCCAAAGTAATACATTAAAAAGAATTTGTTAAGGGTGTGAAGAAACTTGGGAAAAAATCAATAAAACCCAAGGTAGTTAGAAAGAGAGAAAATACTATGCATTCGGAAATGCAAAGTTTACTTTCTTTCTTCATTCCCTTCTAAAAGCATAATGATTGAGTTAGAAAGCCATTTTTCAAAATTTGAAATATGAAAGAATGATCAATAATTTAATAGTTAATTTTTTGAGAAATACACATCTCTTTCTTGTCTGTGAGTTGTCCGTGAACACAATATTTCTTGGAATTATTTTTAAAATAATTTTTCTATTCTTGGTTATTCATAAACCCAACATTTGTAAAGATATTGGATTGCTTATGAACTTTGTTTCCCTTTTCATTTTCATAAAATTTAGTTGGATCTCTCTACCCAGGTTACACAATCTGTTTCCTGAGCAAATACACTGGAAGAGGACTTCAAGGTTACTTAACCTAATAATAAGATTTTGTCTTTCGTAAATAAGGTTTTGCTAGAAATGAATATGCTGAAATCTCATTTAAATAATTTTCGTTTCACTTTTTTTTTTCCAAGGAATTTTCCTAATATATTTCCATAACTATGACAGAAGTCTCTAAACGCAAAAATGGCTTTCCTATTTGTTAGCCTTTACAGTGACTTAGTCATAAGACAGTTTGGTTTTTAAGGTAGGTATGCCTTATACACCCAGAATATAATTTTTTCACAAAAAAAACCCTAGAAATTCCCACAAAATTCTCATTAAAAAGATTGATCTTGTATCATTTTAATTCCATATTGACTTCCAAATAGTTCTAGTTATCTATAAATTCAAACTTTTAGAGAAAGATTTCTTTGTCTTGTCTTGTTTTTAGCCATGAAATCTTGAAAATTGAGTTGATAAAAATTATATAAATATTAGTTAAAAAAAGATGTTGCATTTAGTAACTGGGTGGCAATGAAAAGTACCTACAATACATATTTCATAAATTGATCTTAAGCTCCTATCTCAAGATCAGCATTTAACTCACCAACATAATGCACATGAAAATACTGTGGACCTCTCTGCTGCTAGTGTGGATGTATGTTAAGTCACTATTGTTCAGTTAAAAAACAATTAAGTACTCTCAAATGTTTCTGTTTTATCTCTGAGTTATTTACAATTTGGATGACATTCTGATACAAAACTGTTCACAGAAGAACTTTGAGCCAAGTCTTTGGTAGTTTTATAATTCCTCAAAATGATATTTTCAACTAATAAAAATATTGCTTTTGTCAGATACGTTGAAAATGGATTTTTCTTCTGCACTTCTGGCGAAGGAACTTTTGAACTTTACACATCTGTTGCCTAGTTCATCCAAAAACTGAAGAGGAATAGACCTGCTACCTGTTTATATAGCAGGCATGTTATCTGTATATCTAAAATTCCCCCCAAAAATATGTTCAAAAATGTGTTAGAATGTTCATTCAAACATTCAAGGTTAAAGTGGCCTTGTATCTAATAAAATATTGAATCAGAAGGAGAGATATTTCAGCCCTAGTCTTTGTTTTTTCTCGTCAGTCTGGCAGGAATTGAGAGAACACACATTCACTTGTAGAAGAAAAACCCCACATTTGAGCTCCTGCTTGCAGCTCTGGTTTTGTCAAAGTATGCACTGTCAATTATTTTCTTCTCCTTGAGAGTTGCTGACAAAGCATGAGCCATATTTAACCCAGGATTGTGGGCCCACATTTTCTTTGGCTAGCTTTATGCCATCCTGTCCTTGAGCCAACCATCTCAATTTGGGATGTGGAGAACAAGCGAAAATAAACTGTACCATCTGTAATTTTAAACAGCCTTTCACTATCTCATCAAAGAGAGGTCTTCCTGACTTCTTAAGCATAGTCTCTTTTAAGTGAGAAAAAGTTTCTAACTTTGATCTCTTTGCTTAAGACTGAATAGCTCTATTGAACAAGGGTTTGCAATTTCCCCTCTCACTCTTTTCAGTTCATCGTCCGGTTTCCTTTACCCACTGCCATATCATTGTTTTCTCTCCAGTCCCTAGCTCCATCCCAATCTGCATCCTTTATTCCTAACCTTGTGCCAAGTCCCCAGCTGAGATGGGCTCAGCCCTTTGCACTGTGCTTCCTGGGGGTGGCAGCTGGAACTTTTGTTCAAGTTCCCCAACACTGGTGCGAGGTGTGCTGAAGGCAGCTGCAAGCATACCTGCTGCTCCAGAGCTTGCAGCAGGAGGCAGAAAGCATGAAGGGTTGTTTCCTAGCTAAGCTTCTTTCTTTCTCATCAGAAAGCCAGTAGTTTCTCCTCTCCAGGAGTGAAATCCAAAGAGAATCCTCCTGAGCAGCCGTGAATTGTGTACAGCACTGGGCCCAGATTCCAGCCCAGGATGTTACTAGGATTTATGAAGGGTCTGGAGGTGCCACAAAAAGCAGTATTATTCACTGGACGTTCTGGCTAACAGCCAAAGAAAAAGGTTGTTATGGGCCTGTGGTCTGTGAAACTTACTAAGGGCTGCCCAAACTGGATGTTATTATTTACATGACCGCTGTATCCTGCAGTCATTAACACAGGACAGCATGCTGGATGCTGCACAAGCACGAACTCTGCTTTAAGGATTTTCCCACAGGGAAACCCATGGAGGAAGAGGGCCACTCATAAACTCCATACAATAAAGAAACAAGGAGCTGATATACCTCAGCATGGTGCACCAATACTCTCACCTGCTTACCTGCTGCCAGTTCTGGGAAGAGACAAACCATAGAAAGGTTTGGTCCTCAAACAAGTTCAGCCATGATTTTTAATGGGAGGAAATGTTTTCTCCCCTTCTCCCCTGTAGCACGTGTTTATGCTGTGCCAGCTGATGTTAACTTAAAAGCTAAAGATCCCCGAACACCCTAGTAAACCTGCCCCCCTTCCCTTTTACTGTCAATGATTATAGGTCATTTAAAAATATTAGTTACTAAAATGAAATGTTCTGCTTTGGTTGGCAGCACACACTGCATGCACTTAGACTCCTGTCCAAGCGTGAGCATCACTGTGCACTCGGGTTCAGCAAGCACCTGGACCCAGCACAGCCCAAGTGCTTTTGTCTGCTTTTGATTCAGCACGGGGAGAGTCAGAGAGTCACAGATACACCAGCTCCCAGCAGCACCTGCTCTAGGGCATGAAATCCAGCGGGAGGGAGGAACAGCGATGGCACCAGATTTGTCGCCTGTTTTTCTTTATTGCAACAGCAACAAAAATGCAACTGCAAAATTAAGGGGTTTTTGTCAATCTCAAATTTCATTTAGAAATAATGCTCCAATTAGATGCATTCTGTTACACGTGTTTAAACTAGTTTAATAGTTTAATTGTATATACAATTCTTTAACAATAGACGTTGCATATGAAAGTAGCTGCAAAACAGGTGAACACCAGAAAATTAAAAACTTGTAGAGGAAAAATAGTAAAAGGAGTTCATGTTACTTTTTCCTTCTCCATTTATTTGTGTCTTTTTATATGAAGATTTTGAAACACTTAACCAACTTGCCTGTTGAACATATTTATGCTTTTGGTAATTTATTCCACATGCTCAACAATATATCCTTTAAAATCTCTGCGTAGAATCTCTCAATTGTTTTCAATTTCATCCTTTTAAAATTATTCTCTTTTTTCCTTGTTGGGATTAAGTTCATTTTTTTTAGAACACTAAAACCTATTTTTTTTTCTTTTTTTTTTGTTTTTCTTTTCCTGTCAATCTCTTCTCCATAGCAATATAATCTTTGTAATATATTGTCTTGCATACCAGGTTTCTCTCTCTTCCCTCAAGTTTAAAAGAAAGGCTAATGCCATTGTGCTCAATTTACTTTCTGAAAATTCAAAGGCACATGAAAAAGCATCAGGAATTGCGTAAGTCCCTTTCCTTCCACTTCACTGTGCTCATGGGCACAATGCTAGCAGAGCCTCCTGGCAAGAGGTGGCTTATGCCCAGCCAAGGCAAGATCACATCTCTCTGTATTCAGGAAGCCAGGGTTGCTTGTAATCCTGGTGACTGAAAAAATAGAAATGTACTATAATGACATCCACAAAGGGAGACTCTGACACAACTGAGTCCACTTTTTCCAGGAGGCATCTGGCAGTTCATATCTTCCCCAGCCAGTTTTCCCCATCTACTTCGACTTAGTACGTTCTTGCAACAAGAAAATTTGCAGGAAGGAGTCTAGGAGGAGCCAAGATCAAATTTGAACATATGATATTTCTCTGTTTATTTTTTCTCTTCAGCCTTTAGGACTATTTTTATTTCTGACGTTGTCAAATACCACCAAACTCAGATGGTGCTGCCTGTGCTCTCCATGCCCATAATTCTTTGGTTCACTTTTTACTTTTGGCACCTTTTCCAGAAGTCCCATTGAGATGTCATTCACAATTCCACTAGAGAATAACAGACAAGTCATGCGTATTGATGCTATTAAAAGAGACAGGGTCTGTCAAAGGCAGGTCTGACACTCAGGTGAGAAACTGGCTTATTGTGAGTCTGAAGAAAAATACAGTGCCAGCATCTAAAATACTCCATGATCTTTTCTGGAAGAGCCAGTCATTCATTGGCTTCAAAAGTAGCAGCCTAGTGGTACAATCCTGGATAAAAAACCCAACTGGATAGGTATTGCTCAGATGCATTAAAAAAAAAATCAGGTCAGATAAGCAGCAAAAGTGTAAGGCAAAGTTCATTTAAGTTCAGTAGGACTTACACCTACTAGAATTTCTGTACTTCTAACAAGTATCTAAACTCTCACCTTCAGCTATCTTTTAAATAAGTAATTATTCCTCTCCAGGAGAAAAATTCCATTGACAATCATCAGATGCCAGGTAACTACTCACTCTTGCTCCAGGTTAATTTATCAACAGATAGCTGCAAGTTACATTGAAAGGGATAAAATTCTGGCACACAAACTTTTTGTTTCTGAGCTCAACCATGTCAGAATTTTACCAGTAATCTCAGCTCAGTTCCCAGCAGAACTAGGAAAATGTTCATTAAGACGTATCATGGCAGATTGGATGTGACACTCTAGTTGGCAGATTTGCCAAGAATTATAGAATTACAGAATCAAAGAATGGTTTGGGTTGGAATGGGCCTTAAAGATCAGCTACTTTCAACCCCACTGCAGTGGACCAGACACACCTTTTGCTAGAACAGGTTGCTCAAAGCCCCATCCAGCCTGGCCTTGTATTCATAAACATACCTATGCCAGAGAGGATTGAATGCCATTAACACAACCAAAGCTACCCATACCCTGTCAAAACGAGGTCTGTGTCAGGGACAAAAGGCATCTCTTATCTAAGAATATTTAAGAAAGTTTGAGAACAGCAAAAGAAAAAGGAAAAAAAAATAAAAAGAAGGCTATACGTACAATGATCAGACTAAACGAATTTTTCTTCCCCTAGCTTCCTATATCAGGATGGGCATAACTGCTGAAACAGTATCAAGATCATTATCTCTAGGATCCTACCACCATCTGTTATAAAACTATACTGCAAAACCAGATTCAGCCTTCCGAATGGCAAGTTAAAAAACCACGTGTCACTTGAGAAGTCACACCAAACCTTCCAAGGCATAAATGAAAATTCAGGTTAAAAGGTGAAGAGTACTTATCTCCATACATATCTTCCTTCCAGAAAAACTGTGAAGTCTCACTCCTGTCATTCATGCAGTATGCTATGGTACTTCTAAATGTGAGTCCTACAAATGAAATAAACCTCAGGCAAAGATTTCTTTGGATATCATATAATCATAGAAAGATCTCTAAGATCACCAAGTCCAACCATTGAAATCATCCTGTCTTTATTGTCCCACAAAATAAAACTGATTTCTCAATGTCAATGTGATTTCAAAAGTTTCGTAATTGTGTAGGAGGATGAATAAAGAAATAGAGCAATCTGATCCAGCTGTTGTTATCTATATCTTTATATACACATATATGGAAAATAAATTAAAAATACAAAGTATGTTATTCACTAGTTCCAAGCCCACAGCAAAAGCAATTTCAGTGAACTTGGAAAATCTAGAAATATGTGAAATTAATTGCTTCAGCTCTTCAGAAGTTTAACATTTTTGTCCAAATATCTGAAAATTTTGTCCAGACTATGCATTTGCTGCCACATTTCTTCAAAATTTGTATAATTAGTTTATTTGCATAAGAAGACATCAACATAATAGCAGCGGATATAGAAACATTTCACTAGGGAATCCAAAGAAAAATTAATGTCTGTAGTCTCATTTCTACAAAGAAATCCATCTTGTTTCAAAAGGAAAAAATATAGGGTTTCTGCTCATTGATGTATTAATGTTAAAGATGAACTAAAATGGCTTGTGAGAAAAAATAATGCATCTAGAGAGAAACATTGTCTAGAGCAATATGTGACTAACATCACATACACGACACAAACAGCACCCAACACTGGCATAGCAGCAGGACACAATAAGTTGCAGAGCCATGCTCAAAGTCCACTGAGGAAAAATACAGGGGTAGGTTTTCTTCAGACCTGGAATGGAAGATTGAATCTTTTTTGAATCTTTTTGAATTTTTTCATTTTGAGATTGTTACCCGGATTGTTGATGGGGTGAATCTCTGAGCCTTTCCTGCCCATATTCTCACTCACTGGAGGAAACGGGGCCAGAGGAGAATCTTCAGGTCAAAAGGGATGATAGAACTCAATGTCAATGTAATCAGAAATTCTTGTTTTTGAAGAATAACATTAGTGGGAAGAATGTGTCTTTGTTACTGTTAAAAGTGTTACCTCCCTGCTGAGTGCCTGCTGCTTCTCCGTGCTCTCATTTTTTATCTGTGCTTGTTTCTTCCTGCTCAATTGGTTTTTTTTTGGCTCAGCAAAGATGTGTTTGCATATCTTCTGAACAAAATAAGTGCTGATTTTTTTTTTCCCAAAGTCCGTGGCCATGGCATCCAACAGACAGTGGTACACAACCTGCTGGGAAGTGCCAGTCTGAGTCAGCCAGCCTTTCGTGTGTCACCACCGAACAGATGGTGGTGTATCTGTACATCTGCAGATACAGATGCTGGATCCTGGGAAGGGGTTTTAGCACCAGACTAGCGCCCAGCTGGCACAGCTACATGGCTTAGGGGTCAGCTCAGTTCTCAGCTTGAGCTTGATGTGTATGATACCACTCTGAGAATTTCTCTGACAATATTAGACAATTTACAAACTGAAGTGTCTCATAAAAGCAGAGGAAGACTTAACTTTTACTTAACTCACAACATTTTAAAAGGAAGAGAACATTGAGACAGCATTTTCCCAAGAAGTACCTGCTGGAGACAGTGGCACATGGTCAGTCCACACACACAAATTGTCTTCCCGACCTAGAGAAGGCACACTGCAGCTGCAGTCATTCAAAGCTCATTTTACATAGTGTGATCAATGACATTTTCTGAACTATTTTTTCTTTTATAAGATCACAGTATCTAAATTTTAACTAGAAATATTTTAAGTACATGATACAAAAATGACGCTATTATTTTTAAAAAATAATTTATGACCCTAACCTTTCAATTATAATGGGGTTAGGACCTCTCTGTGTCTGTATTTGAGTGTAAGAGAGTATCTACATCTATCTGTCTAGGAGCTGAATTACTGAAAATGAGTGTTACTCTAAGAATTTATAATTATGACAAGCATAATTTATAATTATAAACCTCATAATACAGAAGGGAGATACTGTTGATTTTCTTGATGTAAAGAGGATGACTCATATTGCCAAAATGTGTTGCTGTCACAGTTATTAAAATATCTACTTGCAATGTCACATTCTTTACAATGTTTTCAAAAAAATTAAACAAAATCCAAATGAACCAAAGATAAGCCCAGTGAAACTGAGGCAAAAAGAAAATCAACTTGGTGTAATTTCCAAAAGCTCCAAGATCAAAGGAATCCAAGATAAAGGAGATACTGAACTACTAATTCACCTACTTTTTCCTAATCTGTCAGCTCAGCATTTGAGTTGGACAGAAGTATTAGTATTAAGTCAGTGTTTATATCAGATTAGAACATTCCTGACTTTTGCAGAGTCCAAGGTAAATATTTCAAACAGGCACTTATCAGAATCAATTTTCTTGATGGCATTGCTATTTACACTTTTTTTCCCTGCTAACCAAAATGCATCTGATTACCCAATCCACCCAGAAAGGAAGTAAAACTACAGTCTTTAAAATCTGTAGCGAGCTACCTTTTTTAAGGCTATCTCAGCCTGTTTTCCTGGGACTGTGTGGCAGTGTAATTCAGAAGGAACTTCAGGCTTAACTGACTGAGCATGAGAAAGAGTCAGACCTTTCTATTTTGTTTGATTGCACTTGTTAGAGTAAATTGCATTATCATAAATTAATTCTATATGACTATATTTTTGCATAGAGTAATGAAGAGGACCAAACACATGTGCTAAACACATCTTAATACTGGACTGACCAGCATTGTTTGACTTTCTGTGTTCTACGTAACAATGTGCAAAACCTAGTGGAAACATTTTCTGAAAAAAATTCAGAGGTCTGATTTCCATTAATCTAACTGTTGTTGTTATCATTATTGAGGGAATGACCTCATGGAGGGCTGTGACAGGAGAGCAAACTCATTCTGGTGTCCAGGAATGAAGCTTTATCTTATCTGAGACACTGTGTTGTCTTCCTTTTCCATAGCATATGGGATATTTGGCAGGAGCTCTTTCATGCTTATGTCCCAGAGGGCAGGCATTTAAAGGAACTCACAAACCTGCAGTTGATCTTCTTACCCAGAGCCTTTGAGAAAGTGAAAAATGTTATTTGGAAATGTTTCATAAAATAGGTAAGAATATTTCAGGATCACTAAATACACAAGTTATGGACTGTATGATGTAATGCAGTTGTCACTTAGACTGGCGCTGGTGTATGGAAAGTCTTCTCTTCCTATTGAGGGAAGGGGAAAATAGTTCCCAGAAAAATCTGATAATTATACCTTTTTTTTTTTCTTGCTAATAACTACTCTGGGATGTATTGCACTTATAGAGTCAGGAAATCCAACTCTTTTGCTGTAGAAGTGACCTCAATAAAAAATGTTAATGGAGATTCACTCTTATTGGCATTCAGACAGAAGAACTGCCCTGGGAGAAGCGGGAAGAAACACTTTCTCCCAATATACAACTCCCACGTAAAATCTGAGAGAGCAGTGTTGTCTTTATTAAAGACACACTAGTGAATTTTCTCCCTTCATGATTTAGAACCTATGCTGGAGAATTTGTCTACTGTGCATACCAAATGCTTAACATCTGGAAAGCAAGAAAAGGCAATGAAAAATACATTTTTATATATATAGACATATATATATATATATATTATTTTTTTTTTTAAATGCTGGAGGTTTTTAGCCAATGTGATATTTATAGGGGAGGAACAACAAAACCATCTCACAATTTTCAGGAATTTACATTTACCAAGATCTTCTCATACACCATAAGGTATTATTTCTGTCCTCAAATACTACATCACAAGCATTTTAATTTAAACAATTATAAGCACCATTGTATATGTGTATATATATATAAAATGTGTGTGCAGTTATTGCACTAAATTCATTCATTACTGTTGTGATGCTGTTCTGAGGCCTCATTTATCACAGAGAGAGAAGGACTATGCTTGAGCCAAAGAGTTTGCACAGTCATCAAGACACAAGATATCAACCTGCTGCATAACCAAAAAAAAAGGGATCTGGAGACAGAGGAAAGAGAAAAGAAACCAAAAAGAAAATAAAGGTTAACTGTTTGATTCCAAGACAATACAGTAAAAATAAGTTAAGTATTCTTAAAGTCTACCTTGCTGTTTAAGACCATATTCACACACAACTTTGGACAACTAACTCTTTTTATGTAATCTTGATTCAAATGTTAATTAAAGCAGGTAGAATTTACCTACAGACTTAGGACTGAATCCTAGACCATGGGCACACTGATGACCAGATCTGACCAATTTCAGTGGGAAATAGAATGAAATAATGCAAAGAAAAGCTTGACCTAGAGACAGAGATGTCCTCAAGGGAGTGTGCCATGATTGTTGAAGATTACGGGACAAATATAAATGGAAGAAAATTAAAAAGTAGCTTGTCAGGGCATCAAGACACCAACAGATATCAAAGGAATGTAATAGGGAGGAGGGCAATGAGCAGTAATGAAGACAAGGAAGAGGTGAAGGTAAATGAGATGTTTGTTTTTTAACAAGCTAATGTAAGATTAGCATCAAGCAGAAGTATTTGGAAAGCAGGGAACAGTGTAGAACTAAAGAAGAAGAAGCATTTCTGGAGAGATAAATTTGTGAACTATATACTTAACATTATTTGGAATAGATTGAGAAGAGATTATTGAACAAGAAGAGGTTTAATGTGTAAAATCCTTTGCATTTTGAATTAACATTTCATCCATTATTCAATTATATGTATATAAATTTCTTGAATAATTCTAAAATTTTGTTCTGACTATATAGGGTGACACTGAAATAACTCGAAATATAATAAAAATTAAGTCTTTCCACAAAATTAACATCTACGAGAAGGCTATTATCACCATTTTCATGTGAAAGAAGTTTCAGGTTTTATCAGTTATTTTCTTTTAAAGTATAAATGTTAAAATAATAAGACAAATTTTGACTGACTTTCAATTGCTTTGTTTATTGTATTCAAAAACAGACAAAAACTTGTTCCTTGCTTCTTTCAACTTGTACCACTATACATGGTTAGTACTGACCAGAAGAGAATGAGATTTTTTTTGCCAATAGATACTATTTGATAGGGGCTTACCTAAGAATCTTGTTTGGCAATGCACATTCCTCTTCTTCATTATAAATAATTGATATTCGCAATTGTCACGACAGATTTTTTGCTGTTGTTGACTGAACAAAATTCTTCATACAGTCAGAAGTATTTTACAGTCCAGAACTTATATTTAGGTGGTTTAGCCATTCATGTAAGCTACATCTTCCACACTGACTTGGGTTGTTAGATTGGAACAAATTTTGAACCACTGAGGTCAGATGCTGACAGCAGTGCACTTCCCAGTCCTGAAGAAGATAGGAAGGGGGAAAGCCACGCTGTTGAATGTACTGCAGGAATTCCTCACCTGTAACTGCTGCAGATCTTTGTTTAACATCGTTACATGCAGCAAGGTCTTTAAATTTCTAAGCTGTTTTACTCTATGCTTATGTTTTCTTTTAAAAAGGAATTACAGATTGTATTGTCAGATAGAAAATAAAACACTAGTTGACAGCAGTCTATGTTTTCAGAAGGAGCATAGATAAATTCTGCCTTCATCTATGCTGGTACAGACCTAACAAAATAATTACTCACAGGGATACAGCTTGGTTATGTTCCCATAACTGGTTTTTTCTCTCACCATGGAAGCACTTTTATTACCAGTTCTTCTGTCAAAGTCTGAAGAATTTGCCATCAGTGGCTAGTGCAATGTGAATTTTTGTAGTCTTAGTTGATAGCTACGTGAAAGGGATTAATGTCACAAAGAAGTCGTCATACATCTGATGTTATAGGACAAACACAACAATGACAACTTTTATCTTGATAAATGGGAAAATACAGAAAAATAAGCTCCAATTAATTTCACTGGTTGCCTCATATGGGATTAAATATATATTGGGAGAGAAATACAATCACACTTGCACAGCTGTTGTACTTCCTCAGTCTTTTCTGAGGCTAAATAGTGAACTTCATCTGTAAAGCTGGCACATTTCTTGAGCACTATTTTGACTTTTTAAAAATCTTCGTCTGATCTAGTGAAGATTCAGCGGCAGCTTTGACCTCAGAATAGACTGAGGACTATGTCAAGGCAAGGCTTATAGGTAGAGATAATATATAATTACTAGCAAGTTACTGTAGCTGGAAAATCTTGAAAAATTTCAAGCCCACAAGGCTTTCTTAAGTCTTTTAGTTATTTTAGCAAATATCTTTGTGGTAACAGAACATAATTACACAATGAATTCAGCTTTTCCTCATATGCCCAGATATTAGCTGATTGAAGGAATGACAGTGACAAATTAATCTTTCATTACAAAGCAGAAAAAAGTCTTGTATATTAAAAACATTTTCTGCTTGCTTTCCAGAGGTTTCCATACTACTTCAAATACCCTTTCACAATACTTTGTGCAAGATGCAAACTTGAATTTCAGTGACATTGCTCATGAGCAAGTATGTTATTTTTTTGAAAAGTCTTCTAAATACTCAGGAACTAACGCAAATGCAACTATTTCTAACAAACAAACAAAATGATTTAATATCTATACATACAATAATTATTAAATTATTTTAGAGACAGGAATTTGTTAGCAGCAGTACCCAGAGAGCATGTTAAATAACATACTGTGTAAAAAAAACATTGTTGAGGAACATGTGACAAACCACAACTGAGTCTGATCATATTCAATTCTCTAGCTTAAAAAAAAACAAGAGCAAGAAAAATGACACATCTAAAAGGCATGTTTGTTTCAAGGGAAATGCAGTAACTCCTTAAGGCCATGAGAACAGTTAGATCAGAGTGAGATAAAACTGTGGGAAAGCCTGAAAACTACCCCAGAATGTTTTCAATAGGATTTCTTTCAACTTTTTATTTTAATGGATGATGTAAAAATTAAAGCTCGTTCCTTGTATTACAGTTTAAATTTTGTCAACAGTGAAGTTTGGAAAAAAAGATTGCCCAGGGAAAATTCATGAGCTGAGGAGGCGTATTCGGAACTACTGAGGTAGAATGGGACACGTTGCTTTAAAACAATTAGGTATAATCTAATATGGCAAAGACTTTAGACATCTGTCAAGGTAAATTTCAGTCAAATTGTGTTCTAAGCTCTCCAAACCTTCTAGTATTTGGGGTTCAGGTGAGAGAGATTTTAAAAAAAAAGTTAGTTTCATTAGAGTCTCCACAGTTAGTGGATTTGGAATTCTTTTGTTAGCCAGTTTTGACCCACATCAGAAAACTGAAAAGTATCATGCAAAGGTCTCACAGGGGAAGCATCTCATGGATGTCAAAATGAATCACTTTACAACTCTCCACTTACCTTCATTTTTCAATAATTAAAAGAAAAGCCAATGAACGAAGGACAAGTCTAAAAAACATCTGCAATTTTTCTTTTGTCCAGCCTAACAGTGCCACATATAATCATTTCTTTATCTTCTGAAAGGGTTTACAGTTAACTTATCTCATGAAAATAACTTCTAACCAAACACCAAAAGTATTTGAAGGCTGCTTTTCTTTACTCCAAAAAAAGGAGAAGTTATAAAAAGGAGAAGTTGAGAAAGTTATAACTTGACTAAAGCCCTAAGTTTTCAGCTGGTCTTCCTGTTCTGTGATGTTCCACAACACCTTAGCCATTACCATACCAATTCCTTGCAAAGTTTCACATTCCCATTTCCACTCTCCAGTATATTCCTTCTTTGTTCCTGAACTGTGGAATGTGAGTTATGAGATTCGGGCATGATGTAATATTAGACATCTAAACTGCAGTCATGAGATAGTCAGGTGTAGACTAGGGCAAAGAGATGTATAATTCTGCAGCGGATTTATCCAATGCAGTAGATATCTCTGTCAAAATGTAATGAATTGCACCCAGAAAATGTCTGCTTTTCTCCACTCATTGTAGAAGCAATCCCAAAAGCTGGCTCAGGTGTAAGTATTTATACTGAAAACAATTAACCTTGAAGTTTATGAAAATCTGTGGTAGGTTTCTTAAATGAACCTGATCAGGTCAGCATGGTGAAAACAAAGCATCTGAGACACCTTCTCATTGTTTAATAACAGCTGAGAAAGGGAACAAAGAAACCACAAGAATGGGAAAAAAAGCAGAGAAACCGCAAATACATAAGTAACTTTTTTGTATACTTCTGAACAACCTGGAACTTAAGTGAAACTATACATGTTTGTGTGTCCTTTGTGTATAGAGATGGCACCAGAAAGAGTGGAACAAGTACAGCAAAATCACTAAATCACTGTCACTGATATCAGTCATTCCAGTGGATTTGGAAATATCACTTGGAAATTTAAGCGGCACTTAGTTTTTCCTACTGATATATTGACTCAGCTAACAAGAGCCATCTTATACCAGTTTAATTGAAAAACAAATGCATCTCATACCAGTATGGTTTACCAGTCTTCAGTGGCAGTGCAGGGCAGAAGCTGTATGTGTTGAGAACTGCCTGCACAAGGATCACACAGATGCAAATCCCTTCTCTGATCCCAAGACGCAGTACTTTCTGGAATCTCTCTGGCAAGAAAGGAATATCAACAGAGATCTCTGAATCTCTTGAAGATTGGCTAAAGTGGAATAGTGGCAGGAGAGAAAGGAGGATTTTATGATATATCTTCCTTGGTGTAAGGTCATTCATGTTCTCAATCATTCTTTGCAACCCCTCTGCACTTCACATTGAGTTAGTTCTGAAATGAAGACCAAACAAAAGACTGAATGGCCAAAAGACTGGAAGGTTGTCATTTCACTGAGGCACAAAGAAAAGTAAAAAAAAAAAGCTAGGAAAGAAGGTACAATCAATATAAAATTCCAGAGAAATTTCAGCAGCTAAGTGACAGCAATGTCAATTGAAACACAAAGACATGTCTTTCTGAATGCTAAATCATATTAACATTAGGCTATAATGCAAAATTAATGGAAATAAAAATTTTAAAAATTCATTGGAAATTAAAAATACTCAAATAATAAATTTATAATTAATAGAAAATGATTGAAAATAATGTGCAGTAAGAAATTTTGAAGGGTATAAAATAACAGACTGAAGTTTTCCACTTAATTTACCTGTTTCAACTGTAGGTCTGGGGCACTCTTCATCATCAGCAAACCCTGCCATGCAGATACTTTGACTAAAAGGGTTTCAATTTCAGGCAGAAGTGCTGTTGTACTGACCAAATATCTTGCAAGTTATTGCACTTTATGTATGTGTGGCCTATTGTTATATGAGTCTCTTTTTTTTCTAATGGCACCTTCTGAATGTTTTGATCTAAGGAAGAAAAAAGAAGTGAATCAGTGGAACAAACCCAGAATACTTCTGTCTTTGAGAGGGAAATCAGCATTACACCACTTAAGAGCTTTTGGATTTAAACATCTCCTTGAGGCATTTGCCTGAAGGTTACATGAGAAACGTGGCTCTGAGTCAGCCCCTGGTCTGAATCCCTTCATGAGAAGCCCAATCTGAGCTGTTTGGTTCAGCCATGAAATGCTGGAGTTAACACAATCCTTAGACTTTAGGCTTCTGATGACCGCAAGAGGTGATGGTTTCTGGGACTGAGGAACCACACTTTGCACTGTGCAGTGCACAGCATGCAGCACCTTTTCTTAATCAAATAAGATTGGTGTAATTATGTTGCATATTTTTTGGCATATGTCCATTCATTCTAATACATTTTGAATCTGTTGGCTAACTTGAAGCTGTCTTAGGGGAAAAAAACTACTTGAAGATTTAAAATTCCAAAGTACTTTCTGCAGCTGGTGGCAGGGGAGAGGAGAAAAATGTTTTTATGGGAAAGTTTGCAGCATCAGTTCAACTCTCATGCTGAAAGGGAAATGGGTTCTTATTACAAGTGTCCTGCTACCCAAAACTCTACAGGAAGCATTCAAGGTCTGCTTTGCAACAAAGCAGCCAACTATGAGAGAAATCCACAGAAATCAGGCTTGATTGACTCCACTGCTCACTGGATACCTAGTTCTAGTGATGGCAACGTGGATTTACGCTCCACCCCCAAGTACCAACAGGAGATCAGAGAGAAAATCTGGTGGTCCTAAAGAAAAAAACAGAAAAATATTAAGAAATTATGGGGTTTGATGACCTGTACTCCCAAGAAGTGGCAATTGCCTACATTCATTGATACCAGATCTGTCTGTAGCTTACCAGAAAATTTCTCATCCTCTGCTGAGACTATTAAAAGCAGAAAGTGGTCTTGTAGCATTTTGAATTCAAGATACCAAAGATATTAGCAAAAAATAAATTAGTTTCAATTTAAGGTTTTACATTCTGTGACATAGACTACGGATATTCTATGGGAAAGGACACTTATTCTTACATTTCATATAAAAAAGTCAAATTTATATGGAAACAATTTTATTGTGCTTTCACTTCTCAAGCCTACTCTTTTTTTTTTTTTTTTTTTCTAATAATATCTGAATTTGAAGCTGAATTTTCAAATTGTGTCCTTTAAGCCTGACTGGAATTTAAACCATACATACCCAAAATGCTTTATAAATACTAAGTCTAGTGATGTCTGAACTGTTGGTAACATTTAGCTCAAATTTTTACTATTCAAACAGTGAAAATTGGTCTCCTCATCACATAACTCCAGTGGAAATTTCTGTGAGTACAAACATCCTTGGCATCTTCTATGCAAGTCTTTTGCTGAATTTTTATTGCACCTGCTTTACAAAGACTACCCTTACAAGTAATTTATTCTCTGTTTTTATTTTTCAACTCAGTCAGTTAGGCATTTAAATAGTTCTATGTTAGGTAAAATATAATTTAAAAAGTGAAATGGTCTGGAAAATGTATTTTTTTTAGCATTCACTAGCTCAGCTGTGACATCTCTACTGTTTCAAATATATTTTTAATAACTTGCAAGTGGATCAGCTAGCCATACCCTCCCTGTATTTGCAGCTGCAGCTGTGTCTAATCTGAGGATCTAGAGACAGTCAGAAGTCTCGGTATATCTTGTTCAGACATGCAAATGCATCATCGCCCTGTGCCATTGATCTTTTAAGCAGGGCTGAGTAAAAACAGCACCAATGTTCAGCAGACTTCTTCTTCTGTCCATGGAAAGAAATCAGGTTTTCTCAGGAAAACTGATGAAATCATAATTTTTTCCCCATTCCAGTATATGTTAGTAATTTTTGTGTGAAATAATGTATAATTAATAATGATGCCAAGCCATAGGACAAGAGGCAGCAGGCAGAAACTGATGCATGGGAAGTTCCACCTGAACATGAGGAAGAACTTTGCTGTGCAGGTGACTGAGCACTGGAAGAGATTGTCCGGAGAGGTTGTGGAGTCTCCCTCACTGGAGATGTTCAAGAACCATCTGGATGCAAACCAGATGTGCAGTGTGCCCTAGGATGACAGTGACTGAGCAGGGAGGTTGGACCAGATGATCCAGTGTGGTCTCTTCCAACCTGATCCATTCTGTGATTCTGTGGTTCTGTGAAACTGTGATTCTATGAATATATAGGGGAACACATGCATTTTGAGTGGATACAGTTTTTTATGAGTTTCTTTTGGCTGGAGATTACGTTTGCTCAGCTTTTTTAATAATAGAAAAGAAGAGAATTTGAAGAAATACCCTTTCACCTCTGCCACAATATTATTGTTATCATTATTATTATTCCTGGGGTTTGGGAGCAGCTTAATTTTTAAGTTAATATTATGAGCATGCACTCAAGATTTCTGGATACTGGACTTAACCTATGCTTAACAGTCATTTAGCAGGATGCGGCCAAAAGCACTAATAGGCATTGGGATGCCTGATAGAAACAAAAAAAAGCACGTGTGAAGTACATTGTATTTTTATCTTCATATATTCCAGATAGAAGCAGTGCATTTCACTTGCCAATTAACAGGAAGCAGAGAGGTTTAGAGATGGGAAATATAAATACTCTTTGGTTTTATTTTGCCTATGACAGGAGATTCACTATTTGTTAGAACAAGGTATTGTCTTCAAAGCAAGTCATACTGCTGTATATTACTCTGATGAAGGCTTTACTAACTCATAAATTTTGCCACACACATCTGTATTGACTGCGGCATTAGACACTTACTGCCTGCTGCTGGTGTCTCAAACAAGTCAGGACTGAGCTTTCAAACCAAATCTTCTATACAATATAGAGTCTGGAGAGTTATTCTCACCCAGGCTCAGGGAAAGACCATTATGAGCATGTAACTTCAGCCCACTCAGCCCACACCGAGGCAAATCCTACTCGGCTGAGTAAAATCCAGGTGGTAGCTCTGTCGCTGCAGTTCTGCTGTCCTGTCCTGAGTGGCTGGCAGCTGTATGGGGTGTTCAGAGCCACCACTGTCAGCAGAAATTCAAACCCAGCCATTACAGGGTCATCACTCACACATAAGCAGCTGCCTAAAGTGACACGGGAGAAACCACACAGGAAGTATTAAACTGAGAAATGGATGATGTCTTTGGTATCAGGGTAAGGCTGTTTAATTCTGCCTTGTGCAGCCAAAAGAGGTTCCCAGGTTAGGGAAGCGTGACAAACAAAAAGTAAAAAAGAGAAGTTGAGGATTTTTTGTCAACATGTGGAAGACATTTTGATCTCTCATGCCAGGAGCAGGTGTGTGCAGGGAAGCATAAGGAGTGAAACAGGTCACAAGACATGTCCCCATTTTCCAGAAAGTGCTTTCCTCACTACATGCAATGGCCATAGTCCTATCTTCTGTCCCTTGTGCTTTACTGATGATCTGGTTTAATTAAAATAGGCAAGGCAGGGAAGAAGGTTAAGATGTCCAGGGAAAACATTATTTTAGAAAGAACAAAGAAAGCCAACAAATAATGAAGTCTACCTTTTTGTGCAAGGATTTCCTGAAGCTCTTTCAGAAAAGGAAGAAGCAATACATCCCATTTCTTTGCAGGAATTATGAAGTTTTTGGCTATTTTCAAGTATTATTAAGGTGTCAGCAGCTGGGAGGAAAAAACCCAGAACCATATATAATAAACAGATATAATTTGTGTGGTTTACATCTTATTCTCAGAAAGCAGCTGTTCATTTGGGAGTTTTTCCATGAGAGACAATGAATTTCTTTGTCAAGGGCCAACATTTCCACTGACTATAACACAGGAGAGACCATGACATCACCATTTGAATATGTGGCTATTTTTATAGACTCAAAGTGCAATTTCAATGCTGCCTATATAAATATATATATATGTATTAATCTTAGCTGAGTGATAAGCAGCTATTTTCTACCAGAATTGCTGATAAAAATACCTACAACTCAGTAGAAGTTTTCTTTTGAAATGTTGGCTTTTGTTAAGAAAACTGAAAGAAGTCTGACTTCTGCAAAAAATACTCAGCTTAGCTGCAATCATAATTGAAAATTTGTTGCTGTTGTAGAAATCATTTCTCTAAATGCTTGGAGACATTTTCATGCTGTGATGCTATAATGGTAACTACGCATCCAGTATAAAACATGGAAAAATACTGTAGTTATTCATATTCTTGATGTTCTGCAGTTATAATGCCTCCAGGTAATGCCTAACATCCTGTTGTTTGAACAAGAAAAAAGATCCCCAATCCATGAACAAAAGTTACTATTTTCACTGTCATCTTGGAGGAAAGGAGACTGAAAAAAGGTCCTGGGAGCAAGTATTGTTATTGCCATACCTGAATTTTTTTATATTTGTGTTCAGAAGCTGCAATAGGGATGAACTGCTCAGGGCACAGTCAATTGCTTTCTGATGCCCTCATTTTTCACTGAATTTGACATCTCTGTCTTCCACAAACTAATAGGACAATATCAAGAGTAAAAAGTATGGAACATTTAAAGATAATAGATTCTGCTAGTAAAATTTGTAAAATTGCACTACTAAGTTATTGTAGCTGTAGCAGAAAATGGTCATTTACAAGTAGTCCTCCTACTGTTTTTAAGACTTTCAAGCACATGTTGTACACTACCCAAGAGGAAAAGAAGCTCCCTTCTTTAGGGTCACCCCATATTTTCCCTCATGCAGAGTCAGGTAAAGCAAAAACTGTGCGCACAAGCAAAGCAGAACAAGGAATTCATTCACCACTTCCCATCAGCAGGCAGGTGTTCAGCTGCCTACAGGAAAGCCAGGCTCCACCACTCAGAATGGTGATGCAGGCAGGTGAAAACCATTACTCCAAACATCCCCTCTTTTCTCCTTCCTCAGGTTTATATACTGAGCATGAGGCCACAGGGCATGGGACATCCCTTGGGTCACTTGGGGTCAACTGTCCCAGTTAGTCCTCTCACAGCTTCTTGTGCACCCCCAGCCTGCTTGCTGCTGGGTTGGGATGAGAGGCAGAAAAGGCCTTGGTGCTCTGCAAGCACTGTTCAGCAAGAGTGCAAACATGCTATCAGCACTGTTTCCAACACAAATATAAAGCAGAGTCCCATGCCAGCTATTAAGAAAATTATCCCAGACAGAACCAGCACTGAGGTGCTGCCTCTCGTCCCATCCTAAGGCCTGGTTCAGTAATTCACATAAATCTGAAGATTTTCCTTTACCTCATCGTGTTTGACATGTTCAGATACTGGTTAAAACAAAGGGAGTGTTTAGTTTCTCAAATGCATCTTCCCAGTAGAGCTCATGAAAAGCCCCACAACTGTATAAATTTTCATTTGAGAATAAAAACTGATGTTGAATTTAATGTTAAATTCCCATTGATTTTAATGAGATGAGACATGAACCCTTGAGGCTTAAAACAAAAAAAAAAAAAAAAAGTAAGAAAAAACCCTTTATTGTCTCTTCTAGCTTGGAAGGCTAGGTTTTTATAAGATTCTCCAAAGCACTGATCTAAGAGCACCATATCCCCTAGTAGAGCTTGTATCAGTCAGTGCAGCTGTACAAAGACTTCTTTAAATTTGATGCCAAGAATTAGCTGGAAGTGAAGTGTCACTCAGCTAACCATGTCACTTGTTCAAGCCTGCAAGACAAAAAAATATCCCGATGCTGTTCACAAAAGGGGAATGATATCTTGCACGCAGTTCACATTTTGTTCTCTTACTTGGCACAACAACTAAATCTGAGTGGCATCTTGTTTAATTGTTCTGCACAATTTCTGAACATTTGAAACTCTTTAGCTTTTTTCCATATACATCTCTACTCCAAGTTTTAGAAAACAAACAAATGTTTGGGTGGGGTATGTACTGATGTAGCTAAATTTCATGTAAAGAAAGTATGTTTTCAACTAGAATCAATTCCTAACCATCCAGCTTAATTCAGCTATTATCTGGGGTATGCTTTGATATGTTTAACAAGCTGTCTCTGTCATAACCACAACACCTTGGAATATTACCACTTTTACATTTATCAACACATTGAACCTAACTCCATTTTTTTCCTGTTGGAGCAAAAATAGGCATGCTTTCTCCATCTAACACAAACAGCTGTGGGCTGTCAGAGCTTTATAACTGTTTGTTTGTTATTAAGGAAAATGTATATGTAGGAATTGTGAAAAAGGAGCTGAAAGTTACATTTAATTCATAACAGATGCTACATAAAATGATATATTTTCTCAAGTGGATAAGGAAGAGAAATTTTAAATCCAATCAACAATGCTAATCTTTTTAGTTACTTCATTAAATAGCTTTAATAATCCTTATAAGTACATAAAGTACATACATACATTGGCTAACATCTCAAACACATAATTTTAGGCACACAGCTGTAATCCAGAATGCAATGCTTAAGCACTTCAGACACTTCAGAATATGGAGTTCTAGCTATCAGCCCTTTCCAAAGACAATAAACAGTTTTTTATTAAATTCTATTAATCTTTAGTGGACCACACAACAGGTGATTCACGGTGTTAATAAGAATCCACAGCCAAGCCTCTGCAAGCTCAGTATGTTCAATCCTTGCAGAAGGACATAACATCAACTAGATTTTCCATTTGACTGATTAAGTCACTCAAAATACTAACTTGAGCACTTGTCTTCTGTTTGTAGTGGTTCCTGAAAGGCAAGATAACTAAGTCTTCCCATTCCCTTTGCACCCTGGGGTAATTCACAGGGAGAAAAGGGGAAAGGGAACAGTTGACACATATTCCCTTATCAGTTTGAGTTTCACCAGTTAGAATGAAACAAAAAATAATCAGAGAATAAAATTTAATACAATTCAACTATATGATAATGAAGTATGTTACAGAAAAATCCCCATATACAACAGAAAACACATCTACACAGTACTATAGGTAAGAAGATAAAGAAAAAAATCCCCAACTACAAAAGCTAATGATAGGGAAGGAAGAGAGAGAACAAAGAGAAAGGATCTAAACTAATTTAAAAACTTTTCCACTCACGCAGTTATTCATACACTGGCATTGCAGTTCACAAGACATCTGAGATTCGTTTGCTAACGGGAAGGAAGGAAGGAAGGAAGGAATTCGGAAGGAAGGAAGGAAGGAAGGAAGGAAGGAATTCGGAAGGAAGGAAGGAAGGAATTCGGAAGGAATTCGGAAGGAAGGAATTCGGAAGGAAGGAAGGAATTCGGAAGGAAGGAAGGAATTCGGAAGGAAGGAAGGAAGGAAGGAAGGAAGGAAGGAAGGATATCAGTAGCAATCCTAGTTTTTTGGTAATAAGTCAAGACTTCAGGACTCACAGCTTATATTTTAGTTTAAAAGCTATACAGCTATTTTATTTTTGTTTAGAAATAGATGTGCAGCAGGCATCAATGTAAAATATATGTAAGATACGACTTTAGCAGAAGCTTGGGAATGTTTGGTCTGACTCTTGCGAGTTGCAGCAGACCAACCAATTGTCACAGAACCTGGAAGAATTGAGGTTATGAGTGTAAAAATACTCAAGAGATTTTACTGTAGGGTAATTTTGAGCACCAAGATGCCTTTGTACCTCACTTCTAATTGCTTTAGTGAAATCTGGATGTGGCACTTTAAGCACATCCCTTTGAGAATATTCCCCAATGCATCAGATTTCCAATTGTTATATTTCTCTTTTAATTATAAATTAACACCTTTCTCCATAGAACCTAAGAGCTGTCCAAGCAGTGGAACTTTATCACATGATTAAAAGCCCAAAACTAAAAAACTATGGAAGTTTGTTTGTTTTGGTTTAGTTTGGCTTGGGTTTTTTACTAACTGCTGAGAGTTTTATTTAACAGCTTTATATTCTGCTTTTTGATTAGGACCATACAACACATTTCCTCAAGTCCAGCATGAGACACACTCACCTGCCTTAGCACACTTTCACGCTTTGCACCTGCTTTTCCAAGAATGTTTATCCCAGAGAAGATTACTCATCTGTGAGCCCACAGACTTGTTTTATTTAATTTTTGATAAAATGCATATGGAGAAAATACTGTTTGACATTGTGTGAGTTTTTTTTCATGTCTCCTGGTTTTGAGTTTACAGTATGAGAAAGGACCCTAGTGTATTTTAGATTTATCAAAAACCCCAGCCTGTAACAATTTGTATACAATTATAACTGAAAATCAGCATCACAGGGCTCAGTAAACTGGGACACATCAAAATGGTTTCCAAACAAATAATCTGAGACTTGACCTGCTGGATAGTTATCTGTTTTTGAACTGGAATAAAATGAGAGATGATCGGGAGAATCTAATTTATTTTTTCTCAGTGTAGACTACTTATCAATCTTCTGGATTTGCCAAAAGTAGATAAAGAAATACTTCACTATTTTTTCTTTCTCTCTCATACTTTAAAACATGCTTCAAAATAGTCATGCATATGCCTATTCAAACAATTTCTTTGAATAGACTTTTAGACCTTTGATTCAGAAAATGATGTCTTTGTTGAAGAGGAAAATACATTGACAGAGGACTTGGTCCTCAAGTGACCAAGTTAAGCACATGCTTGGAAAATGTGCATTCTTGCTGTGTAGAAAGTAGGAAATATGAAAGTTGCAAGATGCTTCCTCTCAGCAAAAATCCTAATGTAACATTTGTTATTTTATTACTTGTGTTTTACTTTATTTGTGTTCAGTTGTGTTCATGTTATGCTTTATATAATTACTGCTATGAAGCACTTATAAATTACCATTAATATTCACAATAATATTCAGTCAAAATGCAAATGATATTTCTTCGGTTCTGCCATGGAATCATTCTCTAGCAATAGCACATTGAGCAGGTTGTTCAGACAATGCTGACATACTTGTGTCTGAAGTTAATTAATTACTGTATCGCATTAATTAATTTAGGGGAATGAGAAGTTGGTTTGAACTAAAAATGGAATGTTATAATAAAAGTTAAGC
This sequence comes from Corvus brachyrhynchos, assembly GCF_000691975.1. Classification (NCBI taxonomy): domain Eukaryota; kingdom Metazoa; phylum Chordata; class Aves; order Passeriformes; family Corvidae; genus Corvus; species Corvus brachyrhynchos. The sequence continues at coordinate 4,470,570 of NW_008236217.1, read as the reverse complement.
CAAAAAATTTTTGGCAGTGGCAGTACTTTTCTTTCAAAAATCAAAAGCTTTTTGAAAGGAACTAATTCTTTAAAAAGCCTCTATTTCATCAGCTTGCCATTTTCCAAAGGAAAGTGTTTCATCCCAGAATTCTCCAACAGCCCTAAACATTTCTCTAGTGTTAGGCCAGCACACATGGGAAGTGTTCATTTCCACTGGCTGCACGTAAAATTGGTTTCAGGACACAGATGTTTGCAGTACAACGAAACTACTAATTTGTATTTGAGTATAAACTTCTTTTCAGATCTTCCATTATGGAAAAGTATGATTTCTCCAATTTTCCCTCTTCCCTCTCTACAACAACACCAGTTCTCTTTTCATGCCAGAGTTGTAGGATCATTAAGAACCCAAGTTAAACAAATCCTAGGCTTTCCAGAAGTTTTATCAAATAGCCAACTTTTCTGTATAGCCAAACAGGAAGAATTCAGGATTCCATCCATTCAGAAAATTATATTCTACTTTATGACTACCTGTTTAGGAATAAACTGAAAGAAATAAAAATTATATCATAGCACAAGTCAGTTCTGCATTGTGTGTTGTTCATAACACTCCTGGGCATTTCAGATGTCCTCTCATTAATAGCCTGCATTGTCTATTACTTAAATAAAAATCCCAACTTGAGTAGTAGTTGCACTTTTCTCAAGTAAGATATTGCAACTCTCTTTTTTCTGTCTTGTACATGGCACAGGCCCTTAATACCATGATTTAACATTTATTTCAATTAGCTTCGAATGTATTTGAATTGAGATTCTTAGGTCATTCCATCTTGGCATTTAATGCTTGAAGATACCTTCTTATGGTGAAACTTTGGATACATAGGTGCCACTGCAAAATTTTCCATAGATTCACTGAAGTTAGGATGTCAGTTTCTGGCCAGGCAGACTCCCAGGTGGGAGTAAGGACTTCATCATTCTGCACATGGATGACATCATTGGAAAACATAGCTCTGCTGGGCTGAGCAGGGCTCTGAATGGAAGCAACCTTACTAATTTCCTTTGACAAAGAGGTCATAAAAGGGACTCAACAGATGGAAAATTCTTTCCTCCATTTCTCTGCTTCTCAAGATGTGAGAATGGCAATTTATCACACGTTGAGGACTGGAATGAAAATGTATCAACACAGAAAGTTTTATTTTCTTCACAACATTACCTTATGTCCTTCCTAATCTCTAACAGTTAATCTTCCCCCTATAAATTCTCATGAAGTTATGCAACTGCTTTTGAATGTCTACTAGATGGAATTTTTTTCAGTATTTTCCAGGATCTTCTCACATAGAAATGTAATATTACTGAGAAGTTTTATTTCTGATACAGGGTGGAATCTCTGAGGTTCTAACGAGTTCAAAAATCATCAGTTTATTCAGGTCTCATGCTGAGGTGACACCTTCATCTGCTATAATTTCTGAAAAAGTTCAACGGTTAGACCAGGATGTCCTGTTTAGTTCTGTTGAGTTCTCTAGGACAATTTCAGACCTGTCTTTGCAGTGAGCAACAATAACTGATCTTCAGGATAACTTTCAGTACATGGAAGTACTTTTGGACTTTTTCCCAGAATCAGCAGTTTTTAGAAGATGCCTCTCTGCACCATTCTTGAAAGACCTTCTTTACCTGTAAATTTGTCCAACGTCTCATACAGACACTACATCGACACTCCCACAAAAGTGAACCCTTTCTAAGGATTGCTAATTCTAAGAGTTACTGCAGCATTTATACCTTCTCCTGTCAGATCAAGTCTCTAACCAAGTGCTTGGTTAATGTTTGGACTTGGTGATATCAAAAGTCTTGGTTCTGTGGTTGTATGATTCTAGATTCCTCACATTTAAGATAGAAATCATTAGAAAAAATCAGAACATTTGTCTATGATTTGTAGTATAAGACAGTGTATTTCCTTCTCACATCTTATATATGCATTCCAATATCATTGAAGGAGGCAATTTTCTCTTAATTTTCAAGGACACAAAGAAATTCCAGATGGCAACAGGCTTATTGTGAATGAAGTCCAAATATAAATCCAGCGGGAAAGTTGTAATCACAAAACAACCAGACATGAGTCCATTCTGATCCTGCAGTGAATGCTGCACTGATTCATGGTGTCCTGGCTAAGGATATTTCCACAGATATTTTGAGCAATGAGCAAAAACTCCACTGGGGCTCCGGAAGTGAGTGTCCAGGCTGGCATGTGGACCCCTCCAACCAATAGACAGTTCCTCAGAGGCTTCGCCCCCCTCCCTGCTACTCTGGCCACTTCATCCACTCTTTTGTGGACCTTCCTTCCTCTCTTGCTCCCTACAGTCTTACTATTGCTTTTACAAGCAGTAATTTCTGTTGACTTCATTACACATGAATTATAATCCCCAACTCTAATTAGGTTCCACATGATCATCACAGATCGAAATTCTAGTGAAATGGTTCCATCCAGCTTTCCCAAACATTAACTTGGATGCACTTCTATTATTTTCCAGATCACACTATTTATGAATCATCTCTTACTGTAAATGGGAAAAAAAAAAGCAATTGCAGAAAAGAATTTTTTTATAAACTCTTTTCCTGACTGATTTACAGCAAGAAAATTTCTTGCCAAATGTCTTTTTACAGGACATCTCTAAATGTATTAGGAACCAATTTTATCTATATGTATGTATCTCCTATATAGTCTGCCAGATCTTACCATCACATCTCACGTTAAATGGGCCTTTACCTATACTTTACTAAACCTAAAGGTTCACTAGGAGATGTTCTGAAGCCTCAATTTATTTTAAATTGTGCAAACATTATTACAATAATTTACTCTTGTCCTCAGATCTGACTTGAATTTCTTAAACCTCATACTCTGTCATACTCTATATCACCTGTAATTAGGACTCTAGTTTCAACAGCATTCCATTCGAGTGGAACATCTCCTTTCAATGTCTGATTTTGTTTGATACGTTTTACTGTGTTAAAATATTCATTTTTTCCAAGATCATTATGGTGTGAGAGCTAGAAACCTGTTAAGACACAAAGCCACAATATGCACTTTTATGCCATACAATGTTTACTGAAGAAAAAATTCTTTAAATTATTATATTACTTATCTCAAAACAAATAAATAAAAATGACAGGAAAAGCACTAGAGCACCACTAAAAGTTTTGGCAAATGCAGAAAAAAAAAACCCCCAGCAGCACTCATAATGGTTTTTTTGTTTGTTTTTAATTAGCAAAAGAACATTTTAAACTCTACATGCACGTGGAAGTAAAAGAACTTCTAACTACATTATGTCTCATCTGTTGTACATTTTCCTTCTAATGTGGTAAGGTCTAGATTCAGAAAAGCAGCAGACACCTTGACTTCAATTTTAGTGAAACAGCTATAAGATGCTAACTCATTGAATAAGAAACACCCTTCCTAATTACACCCTAATGTAACACTTAATTATCCAGCAAAAGAGGTCTGTAATTACTTAGTAGAGATGTCCTTCAGTAGTATAAATAAAAAATAAGAAATGATGCCGTATCAAATTTTAAATTCAGATAAGTGAAAACACTTCCCAATATAGGCAGAAAAATGAGGGTTACTTTCCGATTAGCTTTTATTTTTAATTTCTAATTTAAAAAAAAAAGTCTCTCTACAACACCTTAATTAAACTTGGGTTTTTTACTGAAAAATATTCTTAAAAGCCCCAGACCTCCTCTCCAGCCCCATCTCCCCTCAAAAAGTTACAACCATTCAAATATGCATCCATTTTCTAGTTTGTTATCCATGGGTATTTTTTTGTTATTGGATACAAACCTCTAATAGAAAACAGACAGATATACTGCTAAAACTTTTCACATGCTAATAAACATAATTCAAGCTGCCATTTATGCCATTACATCACTTCCCAACAATATAAACATTTCTTATTTCAAGGAACAGGGTCTGGCACTCTACTCACACTAAATCTTCTTCACTCTGCTAGCAGACTCATTGATGTGAAGCAGTAAGGCATAAATCAGGATTAGTAGTGTCCAAACCAGTAAGGGCATGATGCTGGTTAAGGCTGATGATTGTTGTTCAAAGGGTAAACTATTCTACCACACCTAGACTTGTTTCTGGACAACATCTAAGCAAAAATTTTCATGATACTTGGAAACAATTCCCAAGTCTTTGCAGAAAATATGTACCAGGAAATGACCACCTGACAAGAGAGAAGGGTCTGCAGCCTTCAAACACACAGCCACTGAGAGCATTGAGGGCTTGCCTGTACACTACTTCAGACGGTCCATCTAAACACCGAGAGCAAAATGTGGATCATGATCACTCATCTAGAGTAGCTCTGACCCTCCAGTGTGGGAGCAGCTACTGCAGGTTTGACAGAAGGCCAGCCCACACCAAGCCGCCAGAGCAGGCTCATACCCTGGCAGTCAGTATTATAAAAGGAACTGGGCAAATGCTTACTTTCCCCAAGTAGCTTGTTCACTGAAATCAGCAATTTTGTGACCACTGAATCTCTTCACAAATTCATATCTAATTTGGTAAGAAAATCTGAATGAGTTTAAGAAAGGTTTATTGTTTGTTTCTGAGTGGTGTACTGAGACCACATGAAGTTATGATTGATTTTTAAATATTTTTAGAAGCAAAAAAAGCCCCAAAAAACCCAAGTAAACAATTTTGTTTCAGCCAAAGAGAACATTTTGTTAAGCTGGAGAAAAATTGTTGAGGGTCTCCCTTTCACAAAGCAATTGGAAACTTTTTCATTCTGGAGCAGCAGAAATTACATGCTGAGTGTGTTTGCGTTCATACACTTAACTGAAAAATCAGTTGTTTGCACAGCTGCATACTAGGAGATCTAGAAAGGCTGCTGACATATTCAAAGAACATTCTCTATACCTTCACCCTTTACCTTTTTTACATCTCAGCCAAACCTCCTCCACCACCTCCAAGATACCACATTATGCTCAGAATCTGTTCCTTGCTACAGATGATCCCGTTTTAGCTGTATCTAAATATTGCAAATCCTCTATTCCCAACATATTGCAAATCTTCTATTCCCAACATACAACATTCAAATGGGGACTTCCCTCTTAATCTGGAGAAGAAGAAATCTTTCAGAAGCTCTTATCATCTTTCAGTCATTGTCTAAATTAACCTTAACTATGGCAAGGCCGTTGCAGGTGTTAGCTTATTCTTGGAGAGTTTACTCCCCTCCT